>NW_021197247.1:0-1176 GCF_002162155.2 Triticum dicoccoides
GAGTAATAATCCACGAAACGGGTATGAATTGGCCAAACTATGAGTGTTGATGACGGACACGTAAAGGCACCCCGTGGTTCGTCAATCGTGGAAATCACTTCGGGACCCCAAAACTGAGTAGTAGTCCAAGAAACGGGCCGGAATCGACAACAACCGCGAGTGTTGATGACCGACACATAAACGCACCCCGGGGTTCGTCAATCGTGGAAATCACTCTAGGAACCTAAAACTGAGTAATAGTCCAAGAAATGGGCCAGAACCGGCCAAAACTGCGATTGTTGATGACCGACACGAAAGCGCATATTGGGGTTCAACAACCTTGGAAATTGCTTTGGGACCCCAAAACGGTAAGTAATAATCCACGCAAGAGGTCAGAATCGACAAAAACTTCGAGTGTTGATGACCGACACGTAAACGCACCCCGGGGTTCGTGAATCATGGAAATCACCCTGGGACCCCAAAATAGTGAGAAATTCCACGAAACGGACCAGAATTGGCCAAAACCGCGAGTGTTGATGACCGGCATGTAAGAACCTTGGGGTTCAACAATTATGGAAATCGCTTCCGGACCCCAAAACGGTGAGTAATAATCCAAGAAACGGGTCTGAATTGGCCAAAACTGTGAGTGTTGACGACGGACACGTAAAGGCACCCCGGGGATCTTAAATTTAGAAAATCGATCTGGGACCCCAAACCGGCGATTAATAGTCCACGAAATCGACCAGAATAGCCAAAATTGTGAGTGTTGATAACCGACACGTAAACGCAACCCGAGGTTAGTCAGTCGTGGAAATCGCTCCAGGAACCTAAAACTGAGTAATAGTCCAAGAAACAGGCCGGAATCGGCCAAAACTGCGATTGTTGATGACCGACAGAAAGCGCATATTGGGGTTCAAAAACCATGGAAATCGATCTAGGAACCTAAAACTGACTAATAGTCTAAGAAACGGGCCAGAATCGGCCAAAACTGCGATTGTTGATGACCGACACGAAAGCGCATATTGGGGTTCAACAACCATGGAAATTGCTTTGGGACCCCAAAACAGTGAGTAATAGTCCACGCAATAGGTCAGAATCGACAAAAACCGCGAGTGTTGATGACCAACACGTAAACGCACCCCAGGGTTCTTGAATCGTGGAAATCACCCCGGGACTCCAAAACAGTGAGAAATTCTA
>NW_021197248.1:0-900 GCF_002162155.2 Triticum dicoccoides
TAAGTGATTTATTTCTACCCCATCTCGTTCATATTGCCTGCACTATATATATGTCCTAACTATATTGTTGTGTCCGCTATTATACATGCAGAATGAAGATTAAGGAATGCAGAGTAAGGAACATCCATGATGTTGGGTTCATTGACCCACACATCGTTAATGGATATGTGTTGGAGCATCACCCCGCCGACATGGAGGCAGACCTGTGGCAGTTTCTTACAAAGCAGGAACTCAAAAGTGATATTCTATTTCCTTACCATTTTGGGTGAGTGTTTCTGTCTTGAGCACATTCTCTTTTGTTTACTCCATGCATGGTATGTGGCCGGCTAATCGATGAGTTATGCATGACGTACTGTGCATGTATCGTGTCTGCAGGTTCCACTGGATTCTGCTAGTAATTAAAGTTGACACCTCAGAATGTCTCGTCCACGACTCTCTGAATAAGGATCCAAAGCTTTGGGTCGACATGAGAAGAATGATGCAGAAGTAATTATTTTCATTCATTTGCGCTCTATATCGATCGGCCTATTTCGTTCATTTCCTAATATCAAGTAACTAATAACTCTCTTGTTCATTTAATTTTCTTTGCCTCGTAGGGTTTGGAGACGGTTCGTAGATACAAAGGTCGGTGAATTCAAAAAAGAGCTAGAATTCAAAAGGGCAAAGGCTAAGAATGGTGAGGATATTCAGCCAGCGGGGACCAATCTATGTGCATACTATGTCTGTGAGATGATCCGGAGATACACCTCTGAGCGGGTTCCGAGTGATACCAATGCTCAGAGGAATAACCTCCGGATGATGCTTAGTCCAGAAGCTCGCTTCCGACCACTTCAAGAGGAACTAGCTGGATGGTTCAGGAGGGAAGTCCTCCATCCTAAAGGAGAACACCATTACGAGGAC
>NW_021197249.1:0-927 GCF_002162155.2 Triticum dicoccoides
GTACAATTTGTAGTATCGTGAAATACCAGCAAAAAATGGAATGGAAAATAAAGCAAAAAAAACCCCAAACATTTAGTACCGGTTGGTGTTACCAACCGGTACTAATGTCCTACGCGCACACGGGTCTGGCTCGTGCCACGTGGTGTCACTTTAGCGCCGGTTCGTGACGAACCGGTACTAAAGGGGGGGGGGGCTTTAGTCCCCACTCTTTAGTGCCGGTTGGCAAACCGACACTAAAGGCCATTACGAACCGGCACTAAAGGCCGGTTCCGCACTAGTGAAATGGGCCGGCCAGTAAATAGATAGACATTACAACAATAAATATTAAGGCTCATATGTAGGCCCATTTATACCGATTTAGCGCTAAAACTTATACGTACTTAAGCCTCAAGCCACGCTATCATTCCGCTTTTTTCTCCGTCGGCGACGGCCACTACTAGAAAAAAGGCTGTTAGTGACGCGCATATTTTTGCCATTAATGGCGCACTATAGGTGCGCCACTATTACCACGCCACTAGTAACAAATACTAATGGCGCACCTCTGGTGCGTCATTAGTATTGGATGTAACAGTGACGCACCTTGTAGTGCGCCATTACTATTGCTATAGGTGCGACACTGGTAACTTTCTTTTTGAACCTTTTTGTTTTTTTTAATTTTGAAGGCGGGAAAATAGTAGTGGCACACCGTCTAACTCCCACGTACGTCATTGCTATTTTTGAATTTTGAATTTGGATCTGGATCTAGATCTGGCTCATTTTTTTGCTTGTTTTTTTACTCGTTTTTTTTTGCTTGAATTGTTTTCTTTCGTTCTCGACCTGGATCTGGTACGTTCTTTGTGCCGGGGGAGCTCCACATGTGGCCGGAAGTAGAGGAGGAGGGAGGAGAGACCGTGAGGAGGAGAGGAGGGAGGAGAGACCGTGAGGATC
>NW_021197250.1:0-2424 GCF_002162155.2 Triticum dicoccoides
GAGAGATGTAAGCTAAACATGTTGGGTTTCTTCAAAGGGTTTATTCTCTATGGGTTGTAACTCATTGTATCATTTTGGTTTCATCAGCAATTGGGCCGTCGCAAGGCCCTATTATTCTAATAACACTCTAGAATGAGAAATTGTAACTTGCTCGCTTGGTTGAATTCATTACTTTCCGACCTTCCTATCAAGACTACTATCCGGGCTAGCACATGTGCTACTAGTAAACAACTCTGTACTGCAAAGAGCAAGTGATTTATAAGAAAACTTGATATTCAATAGGTTAAGCCACAATATGTCTTTTCATAGAATAACATGTGGAAATTATAAATTTATTGCCAAATTAAGCACCTCGTTATCTTGTTCACACTTGATAGTATTAAGTTCCATTTGTATAAGTTACTTACTTTATTTCAAATTTCCCTAGAAAATACTTTATTTCAATTTTAGTTTCTAGTTAGCAAAACATATCCTCCTCTTTTTTGAGGAGGAATACCCCGGCCACTACATTATTTTGATGCACACATCCATTTATTAAAATCATTCAAAACATGCCCACCTAAAGTGATTGTAGTTCAAATAATTCAAATTTTATCATATATTTTCTATACTTCAGATGGATAGTGCGGCAACAAGCACCTTTTTTTTGTTGTAGTTATTGTTAACCCCCTTGCTTTGCACATATAAAATTGGACTGGTGATTAAGACTTGATACATTTATCGTATGGTACCATTATTAATAGTGGCATGGGAATGTCTCATTTAAATTGTTATAAAATGTTATAACAATGGTTCAACCGATCCTTCTAGTTTGCCGGTATACCTAAACTAGGGAGAAAATAAGTAAAATTTGTAAACAAATCCATCATGGTCAACAAGAAATGGCCTTACTTCCGCAAACCCTTGTACAAAAATAGTCATCATAATTTTCGTATCATGTATTACGGTCAATTCAGACACTCGCTCAATTTTTGTCACCAAGGTTATAAATTTTACTTTGTAATGTCTTTTTAGGTATGTTGAAAGAAATGGTTTTTCTTGGAACTTTGTTGTTCCCAGGATGTTGATCACTTAGCTCTAAATTTATTTCTCAAAGTCACCTCACTAAAAAGATAATAGTGACATAATCTTCAAAATTATTACTTGTGCATTTGGTTGCATTATTTATTGACCACATGAATTTGATGAACATGAATTGACATTTGATAGTTTACCGGTCACTTTTCTAAACAATTTATACATATTTCATATTGCACACAGTAAATAATAGGAAAATAAATGATCTTGGAAGAAAACTCATTCACGTCAATCTATTGTGAATAAATAGTGACACAACATAACCTGGACGATGTGATTATAAGAAGAATAAATGGAAATGAAATTTAAGTATCACAATTGTAGTTACAAATTGTAGACTCTTGGGTGGACTAGTTGTTGTATTAGAATTTATATAGATTTAACGCAAGAATACACAACTACTTCTGATAAAGTCTGGATTTACCTACTATACCTACCCAAATTGTAGACTCTTGTGTGGACGAGTTGTTGTATTAGAATTTATATACATTTAACGCAAGAATACACAACTATTTCTGATAAAGTCTTTATTTACCCACTATATCTACCTTACTGCATATTAATGGAGATAGTACACTTCTAAGATCCTTATAGAGCATGCTTGCTCTTACCCGTGCAAGTGAACTAGCGCTCACTCTCATTCCCACTAAAATAATTTGTCATATTTTATCATCATTTTCTTTGATGCTCAAGTATTCATAGGCATTGGAGGTATTGGGAAGCCCTCAAGAAGATATTGGTGTGAACCGAGAAGTTAGTGAAGCACCTTTATCTTATCTACCAGGCCTTTGCAGAAGCTAGGCCATATTTTTAGAAAGGAGGCCACTGACCGGGATTTATAAAGGAAGTGCTTCAAGGACTGAGTACAATACAAGGTTTTCCTGGTGATCAATGAGTGGCGCTTGCGCAAGCACCGCCACCTCACCATGAGTCCGCATATTGCTAGTATTGTCTCCACGTACTCGTCAAGCTCATGCTCCAAGGACAACGAGAGCGCCAATGTTGGCCATAGGGGAGCGCCGCCACCCTCGTCCATGTTCCTTTGTCATCATCCTCTGAAGGTGAAAATGAAGTTGAGGAGACAAGGGACGAGATCAAAACAAACCATGTGGTCGGCGAGAGTGAGAGAGATGAGAGTAGATTGAGAGAGAAGAGAATGAGATCTAGAATGAGGTGGTGCTGCTAGGAAGGAGGAAAATAGAAAGTGTGTGTGGCAATAGGGTTTCAAGGATTAGATGCTAGTGGGATTGGAGCTAAGTTATAATCACCGACGGCCAATTGAATAATGCATT
This sequence comes from Triticum dicoccoides, assembly GCF_002162155.2. Lineage (NCBI taxonomy): Eukaryota > Viridiplantae > Streptophyta > Magnoliopsida > Poales > Poaceae > Triticum > Triticum dicoccoides. The sequence continues at coordinate 2,370 of NW_021197250.1, forward strand.
CAAAAAAATTCAGTAGAAAAATCAAGAATAAGCCTTTTCTAACCCTAATATCTAG
>NW_021197251.1:0-1530 GCF_002162155.2 Triticum dicoccoides
CGCGGACGAGGATGGCGTTTCCGCGGTCGAGGGAGGCGGCGGGGTGGCGTTCCCGCGGGTCCAGGGAGGAGTCGGGGTGGCGTTCGCGCGGACAGAGGCAGGGGCCGGGGTGGGGTTCCCGCGGGCAGAGGGAGTTGGCGCGGCGGTGAATCATGGTTGCCGATCTGATCTGGTGCCGGCGTAGAACTGTCGTAGCTTTTGCTTGTCCACAGTGTAGTATTGCTAATTCTTGTTTCAGTCATACGAGCAACTACTAAAAGATTCATTAGATTGGTGGATTTGGGTATGACTCTGGAAACAGACTTGTGGAAACAATAAAAAATCTGAACCAACCCCTGGCCAAAAAGTTCTTAGATGTTTTGCTTAGGCCCTACCCAGTGGTTGGCCAGAAGAAAAATCCCCGTGCCACTGCACTAGTAGAACACTAGAAATATAAGTACATTATTTTGTCTGGTCTTATTTTTGTTCTCCCTATAACTTTGGTCTTTTTTTGTGCTTTGGTCTGATATGCACTATATATATTTTTTGCCAATGAATCACTACTCGTTCTGCTGCGCAACCCAACATTCCTGAATTCATACGTTTGTTAGAATTTTTTAGGTGTTCATGTATGTTTCTTCCTAGCTTCTGATGGTATGGTTTTATGGTTTTATTGACTTTGTGTTTTTTCCTTTTTTGTAGATGTTGCAGGTAACTCTGGTGAGAATGAGGGGAGTAAGAAGGCTAAGAAGAAGATTAAGAAGAAGAAGAAAGGCAATCTATGTGGCTTTAAGTCAAGGTTTAACTCAAAAAGGCTGGCTCAGATCGGGAAGCAAATATCACCGGAAAAACAGAGAATCATAAGGGAGGGACCGTTTGGAGACTTGTTGGACATCCGGTCTTTCAAGGTGCCCCATGAGCTCATTGAGTTTGTTGCGATGAACACGAATCACGTACTCTCTGAGTTCAAACACAAGAACAAATCTATCATCTTCAGCAAGCTTATGGTGAAAAGGATTTTCAACGTGCCATCCGGTGATAGACCCGTGAAGATTCTAAAGAAGAGTGATGAACATGATCTTCGCAACATTTACAAGGAGGGGAACAGGGCTCCAATCGCCCATGTTGTCAAGTTGCTCACTAGTTGCAGTGAGGAGGACGTGGATATGATAAATAGGACTTGGGCACTCCTTGCGTTGGCAACAGTTTTGTGCCCAGGCACGGGCAATATGGTGAACCTTGAGTATCTTGCTTCCTTGGAAGATATGTCTTTGGTGCATGAGTTCGCTTGGGATGAGCACTTGTTGGCACGAGCGATGGAGGAGGTTGGAGTCTTTCAAGAGAAGAAGAGGATGCAAGCAAACGCAGAAAAAGAGTTCCAGATTGCTTCATGCCTCCCCATGTTAGCGGTATGCAATGCAACATTATGAAATACCTCCATCTTTTTTCCTTTGCTGCATGAAACCTTCATGACTTTTATGTTTTTTGTTGGCTAATGTCCTTTTTCCATCCCATGCAGATCATATACATGGATCATGTTGATATCCCGGC
>NW_021197252.1:0-1107 GCF_002162155.2 Triticum dicoccoides
GCCTCCCAGAGCTCCGCAAGTCCTCCCTCGTCCTCCTCGTCGTCTCACGCGACCAGAAGAGCCCCGGAACGCCGCCCCCGATGTTTTCCCCCTCGCCGGCCGCCGAGGATCTTCTCCGTCGAATTCGGCCACTCCGGCGCGCCCCCGAGCTCGCTGACCCTCCCTGCACGATCCCCGTGAGTCCCTGCTCCGTTTCCCCCTAACCCCAAGCTCGATTTCGAGCTCTAGCCGCCCCCTCTACCGGAGCCGAGACGCTCCGCCGCACGGGCTCGTCGCCGGTGAAGCTCCGGTGACCTTTTGGTCCCACGCCTGCGTCCGTTACACTCGTTGCGTCCCGTAGAGTAAAACTAGCGCGACCACCGTCTTGTTTGCACACCGCAGCGCCGGTCCCGCGAACACCCGAGCTCCGGCAGCCGCAAAAGAGGTCGCCGCCGGCAGCTCCGGCCACCCCAGCCTCCGCCACCGCCACCGTTGGATGCGCCACTCCACCCTCTCCCCGTAGCTGCTCCCTGCGCGCCAAAAGAGCCCCTGTAGTGGGTTTCCGACGCGCACCACCGCGTCTGGCCTCGCCGGCGTCAAGCCGCCGGTGGGTCTGACCACGTTGACCACGGCGGGACACCCCCCCCTCTGGGTCGATGACAGGTGGGGCCAGCCCCCCCCCTGTTAATTAGTTTAGTTATTTTATTTTAACTACCCCCCTCTGCTGACACTGACAGGTGGGCCCCCGCCATCAGGTGATTAGCTTAAGCTAATCACCACCTAATCTAACCCCAGAGCCACTGACATGTGGGCCCTAGTGCCCTAATCCTTAATTAAACTAAAATAAACCCCCCTGTTAACCTGTGACGCTGACTAATGGGACCCCCTGGTCAGGTTTGACCCGGGGCAGCCCTGTTGACTTGCTGATGCAAGCATGACGCACTGCTGATGTCATAAAGTATTTTCTGGATTTAATTATATTCAGGAAATTCCAGAAAATGCCTAAAACTTCTAAAAATCATAGAAAATTAACCGTAACTCCAAATTAAATAAATTATATATGAAAAATTATCAGAAAAATTCAAGGAATCCATCTGTACCATTTTCATGCATGTTAGAACAACTTAT
>NW_021197253.1:0-1175 GCF_002162155.2 Triticum dicoccoides
CAACATGAGCATTTTCTTGGACCCTTTTGGAGAAATTTTTATTTGGGTCATTTTCAAAATGATTCTGAGGGTTTCACAGATCCCCATTTCAAGTTTCTAATGAAAGAGTAAACATGATGCAACACTCTAATGCATGACTAGCTAGGGTGTGACAACTCACCCCCACTCAAAAGAATCTCGTCCCGAGATTTGGGTTCCTCCGGGAAGAAGGCGGGGTACTCAAGTCGAAGACGATCCTCCCTTTCCCAGGTTGCTTCATCCTCAGAATGGTGCGACCATTGTACTTTGAGGAACTTGATGTTCTGACGTCGGGTGATACGTTCGGCCTGATCGAGGATACGAACGGGGTACTCTCGATATGTAAGATTATCTTGGAGATCAAGCGTTTCGTGGTCCACTTCACGGATAGGATCCGAGAAGCAACGCCTGAGTTGAGAAACGTGGAAGACATCGTGGACTCTGGAGAGATGCGGAGGTAGTTCCAGCTGGTTGGCAACTTCCCCTCGTTTGGCAAGAATGCGAAAAGGTCCAATGTAACGAGGAGCCAATTTGCCTTTGATACCGAAACGATGGGTTCCCTTCAGAGGGGTGACCCGAAGATATGCCTTCTCGTCAACCTCGAAAGTCATAGCCTTATGTTTTCGGTCATATTGACTCTTTTGACGAGATTGGGCTGTTTTCAACTTTTCACGAACGATGCGAACTTGTTCTTCTGCTTCCTGAATCATGTCCGGGCCAAAGAATTGTCTTTCCCCGGTCTCTGACCAGTTAAGGGGTGTTCGACACCGTCGTCCATAGAGAACTTCAAAAGGGGCTTTACCCAAGCTAGATTGATAGCTGTTGTTGTAAGCGAATTCGGAAAATGGAAGGCACTTCTCCCAGTCCATTCCGAATGAGATAACAGAGGCTCGAAGCATGTCTTCTAGAATTTGGTTGACGCGTTCCACTTGACCACTCGACTGAGGGTGGAAGGCGGTGCTAAAGGAGAGACGAGTTCCCATAGCATTTTGGAAACTTTCCCAAAATCGAGAGGTGAAAAGACTTCCTCGATCCGAGTTAATTTCCAAAGGAACACCATGAAGGGACACTATTCGGGAGATGTATAAGTCTGCCAGCTGACTAGCGGTTATACTCTCTCGAACAGGTAGGAAATGGGCTACTTTGGAAAGACGATC
>NW_021197254.1:0-1997 GCF_002162155.2 Triticum dicoccoides
TTTATCTTCTAATTATTCGGATTAAATCTTGTAGTAACTTGCTCATATTTCCAACAATCCAAAAACCTAATTATAGGCAATTTACTCCGAGTGGTTTTGTTGTGCATCTGAAGCCGCCCTCCTTTAAGGGGGCGCAATATGAGAGGTGGCGCACGAGAGCAGTCTACTGGTTTCAGTCCATGGGCTGCTATGACGCCACCAAGGGCAAGCCTAAGGGCGATCTTAATACAACATAACTGGAAGCTTTTGAAGAGATCGATACTCTCTTTAAAGGTGCTCTTCTGAGTGTTCTGGATGATTCCATTGTGGATTCGTATATGTCGTTTGAAAACGGCAAGGACATGTGGGCTGCGCTCGAGGCCAATTTAGTGGTCGGACACCGGCAGCGAGTTGTACGTCATGGAGCAATTCTGTGACTACAAGATGACTGATGAGCGCTCTGTTGTACGGCAGGCTCATGAGATACAGTCGCTCGCAAAAGAAATTGAGTACTTCAAGTGTGTCTTGACGAACAAATTTGTTGTCAGAGGCATCATTGCCAAACTTCCACCTTCGTGGAACAATTTTAATACTTCCCTGAAACACAAGAGACAGGAGTTTTCCGTTGCGGATCTCATTGGTACTCTTGATGTTGAAGAGAAGGCGAGAGCAAAGGACACACGTGCTTGAGTTGCTGAGGGAGCATCTCGTGCCCACATGGTACAGAAGAAGAACTCCCAGCCCAACAAGTTCAAAAACAATAAGAACAAAACTCAGGGCAAAGGCAAGTATGATACAAAGAACAAGCCATCACATTCTATCAACTTCAAGAAGAATTCTCATAAGAAGGGGAAGGGACTTTGCCATGTCTGCGGTGATCCTAATCACTGGGCTCCGAAGTGTCCTAACCGCTTTGAGGAGCACGAACATGAGAAGAGCGGCAAGTCCGCTAATGTTGTCATCGGTGATATTGATATGAAGGAAACAGGGTACGGTATTTTTCCTACCATCCTTTCAGTATGTCAATCCCTGATTGGCACTACTAGGAAAAGGCCTACTAATGGCGCACCAGTTTTGCCTACTAATGGCGCATCACTGGTGCGCCATTAGTATCTGGTATACTAATGGTGCATCACGCAGTGCGCCATTAGTATATAACACCATGCGCCATTAGTATGCCTCCCAGGGGCCATATTTAACCATGTGCTTTGGCACACTAATGGCGCACTTCGGATGGATGTGCCATTAGTATACTTGGAATACTAATGCCGCACTGTTTGGTGATGCGCCATTAGTATACTTTGGCATACTAATGGCGCACTCCGTAGTGATGCGCCATTAGTATCATTTGGCATACTAATGGCGCACTCTGTAGTGATGCGCCATTAGTATGAATATTAGGTTTTATTTTTTTACTTTTCTGATTTTTGCACAGGTTACAAAATATATTATTTGACAGACTATAGACAGTAGCACACAACAACAACAGATTCATCGAATACAATAGAAGATTAGTCTCCGAATATAATTCATCATATTAGTCTCCGAATTCAAAAGACCAAACAAAGAAAAAACATTACTAGTCTCGAGATCGCGAGTATCGAGTTTGTCTTCACATTACAAGTCGATATCGATCATCTAAACTACCATCATATAGAAGAGAGCTGCGGTCATCACGATGAGCATCATCGCGATGAAACTGGTCTTCATTCAGTTCCTCCAACGCTCCCTCCTCTCTCCGCTAGATAGCGGGTGTATCTAGATTCCGCCTCCGCCCTAGTGGTGTACCCTTTGTAACTGTTACCGCTGAAACGATGCACCTGTCTCCGACACTCCTCCCAGTCGTCGTAGACACCGGGAACCTTACCCTTGTACACGACATACGACGGCATCTCTATGCACAAGCCAAACAACAGACAATACATACATAAGCAATATATAAGTATGCAACAAAAGGATCGGAAGAGAAAAGCAAGACATTAATAGCACGATTCATGGTCCTACTAATAAATAGCATC
>NW_021197255.1:0-744 GCF_002162155.2 Triticum dicoccoides
CATGGAAATCGCTCTAGGACCCGAAAACGGTGAGTAATAGTGCACGAAATGAACCAGAATTGGCCAAAATTGTGAGTGTTGATAACTGACACGTCAACGCACCCTGCGGTTCGTCAGTTGTGGAAATCACTCCGGGGCCCCAAAACTGGGTAATAGTCACGAAACGGGACAGAATCGGCCAAAGCTACGAGTGTTGATGATCGACACGCAAACGCACCCCAGGGTTCGTCAATCGTGGAAATCACTCCAGGACCCCAAAACAGTGAGTAATAGTCCAAGAGACGGGCCAAAATCGGCCAAAACTGCGAGTGTTGATGACCGACAGGTAAGCGCACCTTTGGGTTCAACAACTATGGAAATCGCTTTGGGACCCCAAAACGGTGAGTAATAGTCCAAGAATCGGGCCAGAATCAGCCCAAACTGCGTTTGTTGATGACCGACACGTAAGCGCACCTTAGGGTTCAACAACCATCGAAATCACTTTGGGACACCAAAACGGTGAGTAATAGTCCATGAAACGGGCCAGAATCAGCCAAAATTGCGACTATTGACGACGTACACATAAACGCACCCCGGGGATTGTGAATGTGGAAATAGCGCTGGGACCCCATAATGGTGAGTAATAGTCCATGGAAGAGCCCAGAATCGAACAAAATTAGGATTGCTGGTGAGCGACACGTAAACGCACCCCGGGGTGCGTCAATCGTGGAAATCGCTCCGGGACCCCAAAACGATGAGTAATAA
>NW_021197256.1:0-1176 GCF_002162155.2 Triticum dicoccoides
ATTTCCATGGTTGTTGAACCCCAAGGTGTGGCTACGTGTCGGTCATCAACAATCACAGTTTTGGCCGATTCTGGCCCGTTTCATGGACTAGTACTCAGTTTTGGTGTCCCGCTAAGATTTCCACGATTGACGAACACCGGGGTGTGTTTGTGTGTCGGTCATCAACACTTGCAGTTTTGCCGATTCTGGCCCGTTTCATTGACTACTACTCACTGGTTTGGGGTCCCTGAGAGATTTCCATGATTGACGAACCCCGGGGTGCGTTTATGTATCGTTCAACAATAATCCTAGATTTGGCCGATTCTGGGCTCTTTCATGGACTATTACTCACCGTTTGGGGTCCCAAAGCGATTTCAATGGTTGTCGAACCCCAAGGTGTGCTTACGTGTTGGTCGTCAAGACTCGCAGTTTGGCCCGGTTCTGGCCCGTTTCTTGGACTATTACTCAGTTTTAGGTTGCCAAAGTGATTTCCGCGATTGACGAACCTTGGGGTGCGTTTCCGTGTCGGTCATCAACACTCACAATTTGGGCCGATTCTGGCCCATTTCGTTGGCTATTGATCACTGTTTTGGGGTCCCGGAGTGATTACCACGATTGACGAACCCAGGGACGCCTTTTCGTGTCGGTCATCAACACTCGCGGTTTTTGTCGATTCTGGCCCGTTTCATGGACTATTACTAACTGTTTTTGGGGTCCCAAAGCCATTTCCATAGTTGTTGAACCACGAGGTGCGCTTACGTGTCGGTCATCTACAATCGTAGTTTTGGCCAATTCTTGCCCGTTTCATGAACCCAAGGGTGCGTTTACATGTCGGACATCAACACTCACAGTTTTGGCCGATTCTTGCATGTTTCTTGGACTATTACTCACCGTTTTGGGGTCCCAAAGCGATTTCCATAGGTGGTGACCCGAGTGTGCGATTACATCTTGGTCATCAACACTTGCAATTTTGGCCGATTCTGACCCGTTTCGTGCACTATTACTCATTGTTTTGGGGTCCCGGAGTGATTTTCATGAACAAACCCCAGGGTGCTTTAAGTGTCGGACATCAAGACTCATAGTTTTGGCCAATTCTGACCCGTTTCCTGGACTATTACTCACTGTTTTGCGGTCCCAAATTGATTTCCATTGTTGTTGAACCGAGTGTGTGCTTACGTGTCAGTCATCAACACTCGC
>NW_021197257.1:0-1222 GCF_002162155.2 Triticum dicoccoides
TTATGGGCTGGTGCAAGCATCTCGGAGTTGGAACATTCGCTTTGATGAGATGATCAAAGCGTTTGGGTTTACACAGACTTATGGAGAAGCCTGCGTTTACAAGAAAGTGAGTGGGAGCTCTGTAGCATTTCTCATATTATATGTAGATGACATACTTTTGATGGGAAATGATATAGAACTCTTGGACAGCATCAAGGCCTACTTGAATAAAAGTTTTTCAATGAAGGACCTTGGAGAAGCTGCTTATATATTAGGCATCAAAATCTATAGAGATAGATCGAGACGCCTCATAGGTCTTTCACAAAGCACATACCTTGATAAGATATTGAAGAAGTTCAATATGGATCAATCCAAGAAGGGGTTCTTACCTGTGTTACAAGGTATGAAATTGAGCTCAGCTCAATGTCCGACCACGGCAGAAGATATAGAAGAGATGAGCGTCATCCCCTATGCCTCAACCATAGGTTCTATTATGTATGCCATGCTGTGTACCAGACCTGATGTTAACCTTGCCGTAAGTTTGGTAGGAAGGTACCAAAGTAATCCCGGCAAGGAACACTGGACAGCGGTCAAGAATATCCTGAAGTACCTGAAAAGGACTAAGGAAATGTTTCTCGTTTATGGAGGTGACGAAGAGCTCGTCGTAAAGGGTTACGTCGACGCTAGCTTCGACACAGATCTGGATGACTCTAAGTCACAAACCGGATACGTGTATATTTTGAATGGTGGGGTAGTAAGCTGGTGCAGTTGCAAGCAAAGCGTCGTTGCGGGATCTACATGTGAAGCGGAGTACATGGCAGCCTCGGAGGCAGCACATGAAGCAATATGGGTGAAGGAGTTCATCACCGACCTAGGAGTCATACCCAATGCGTCGGGGCCGATCAAGCTCTTCTGTGACAACACTGGAGCTATTGCACTTGCCAAGGAGCCCAGGTTTCACAAGAAGACAAGGCACATCAAGCGTCGCTTCAACTCCATTCATGAAAATGTTCAAGATGGAGACATAGAGATTTGTAAAGTACATACGGACCTGAATGTAGCAGATCCGTTGACTAAACCTCTCCCTAGAGCAAAACATGATCAACACCAGAATTCCATGGGTGTTCGATTCATCACAATGTAACTAGATTATTGACTCTAGTGCAAGTGGGAGACTGTTGGAAATATGCCCTAGAGGCAATAATAAAAGCATTATTATTATATTTCCTTGTTCATGATAATT
>NW_021197258.1:0-872 GCF_002162155.2 Triticum dicoccoides
GGGGAGGAGAAGGAGGGGATCAGGGGGGGGCGAGTGGGGAGTGGGTAGGTTAGGGTTTGGGGCGTGGGGGGTTATGGGGGTGGCCGACTGGGCCTGGGGTCGGCCCAGTTGGGCCAGGGTCCAGGGGGGGTTTCTCTTTTTTTTTTGTATTGTTTTTCTGTTTTCTCTTTATTTATTTTCTTTTCTGTTTTTATTTATTTATAAACACTTAGGCATTTTATAAAATTGTGAACCTTACACCATAATTATCTTTGTAATATTTGGCAACCACCGAACATTTTTGTTTTAATTTTTGAAAACTTTTATTGTTTTCTTTTATTTAAATTTTGAATTTGTTTCGGTTCCGAACTATCGGGAGTTTATCCACAGTAACCGAGGTGACGTGGCATCATTAGCGGGGATTACTGTAGCTTAATTACCCGGGCGTCACAATTCTCCTCCACTACAAGAAATCTCGTCCCGAGATTTAAGAGGGGAGTAAGGGGAAAGTTCTGGCTACGATATTCTAACGGATCTTTTCGAAGAAGTTAATTCCTTTCGTTGATGTCTTCAATCCTTTGTTCCGATGCATCATGATAAACTTGTCATCATTTCTTCGGGAGCTCCATCGTACTTACGAAAAGATAAGGGGCAGCTCACTACGACATAATGCTTTTGAGGGAAACAATCTGGGGTTAACCCATGAATTAGTATAAGATTATCTCTCGAGTTGAACATATGAAACACATCGAGAGCAAAGTAAGACGGTGCAATAAGAAGTTTCAAGCGGATAGGCAATCGTTCATTGCCTGAAACAGAGTGTGAATGGGGTTCAGAGCAACGGGGATACGCATTGCGTCTGATACCAGAATAGATCACTAGGAAGGTGGCTC
>NW_021197259.1:0-1054 GCF_002162155.2 Triticum dicoccoides
GTCTCCGGTGTGTGGCCCCCCTCACGAACGGCGCCGCCGCCGGCACCCGGAGGGGGGAAACGGACACGTCGAGTCTACACGGAGTGGATGTAGCTGTGGGCCTGGCCCGGATGTTGCTCCAAAGTGTTCCTATGGGCCGACCTAACACAACCGGGTGGAGAGGTCCACTGGTCAAAGCCCGTCCGTGCAAAGTCAAAGGGCTAGATCCCGTGGTCAAACGCTACAGGGTTAGGCGGGACGGGGGCCCTGGGGGGGTAGCAATGCCACCGGAGCGTCGTACCGGGCCCTCATACATGCGGGGTTGTGTTGTGGCATGTCCGAAGAGGCGGCACGCGTCTCCGGGTTGTGGCCCCCCTCACGGACGGCAATGAAATGGTGGTAGACGTTCTGCGGTAACGATGCAGCGTGAATATTATTAAATACTTGGAGCGCGATAAAATCATGAGTTTTCTACACAACGTGGGCACATGTGCTATAGTACTGATAGTAATTTTTCATAATTTTTTGTGATGGAGAAGTATCTGAACACTTCCCTCTACGCGGATTGCTCTTCGCACGTCTACGACTGTGGCCGGCGGCCTTCGGGGGGTAGCATACCGTAGAATCTTGTGTAGGCGGCCTCTCACAAGTCTGGAAGTGTTGAGGCGGTTGCAAACGCCCAGCACGCATCTCCGGTGCGTGCCCCCCCTCACGGACGGCGCCGCCGCCGGCACCTGGAGGAGGGAAACGGACGCGTCGGGTCTACATGGAGTGGATGTAGCTGTGGGCCTGGCCCGGATGTTGCTCCCCGGTGTCCCTCTGGGCCGACCCGACACAACCGGGTGGAGAGGTCCACTGGTCAAAGCCCGTCCGTGCAAAGTCAAAGGGCTAGATCCCGTGGTCAAACGCTACAGGGTTAGGCGGGACGGGGGCCCTGGGGGGTAGCAATGCCACCGGAGCATCGTACCGGGCCCTCATACATGCGGGGTGGTGTTGTGGCATGTCCGAAGAGGCGGCACGCGTCTCCGGTGCGAGGCCCCCCTGACGAACGGCGCCGCCGCCGGCACCCGGAGGG
>NW_021197260.1:0-2114 GCF_002162155.2 Triticum dicoccoides
AAATTATGAACTCCCACTTAGATTAGACATCCCTCTAGTCATCTAAGTGTTACACGATCCGAGTCGACTAGCCCGTGTCCGATCATCACGTGAGACGGACTAGTCATCGTCGGTGAACATTCTCATGTTGATCGTATCTTCCATACGACTCGTGTTTGACCTTTCGGTCTCCGTGTTCCGAGGCCATGTCTGCACATGCTAGGCTCGCCAAGTTAACCCTAAGTGTTTTCGCTGTGTAAAACTGTCTTACACCCGTTGTATGTGAACGTAAGAATCCATCACACCCGATCATCACGTGGTGCTTAGAAGCGACGAACTGTAGCAACGGTGCACAGTTAGGGGAGAACACTTCTTGAAATTTTTGTAAGGGATCATCTTATTTACTACCGTCGTCCTAAGTAAACAAGATGCATAAACATAATAAACATCACATGCAATTATATAGTTGTGACATGATATGGCCAATATCATATAGCTCCATTGATCCTCATCTTCGGGGATCCATGATCATCTTGTCACCGGCTTGACACCATGATCTCCATCATCGTGTCTTCATGAAGTTGTCACGCCAACGACTACTTCTACTTCTATGACTAACGTTTAGCAATAAAGTAAAGTAGTTTACATGGCGTTATTCAATGACACGCAGGTCATACAAAAAATAAAGACAACTCCTATGGCTCCTGCCGGTTGCCATACTCATCGACATGCAAGTCGTGAATCCTATTACAAAGAACATGATCTCATACATCACAATTCATCATTCATCACAACTTCTGGCCATATCACATCACATGATCAATCGCTGCAAAAACAAGTTAGACGTCCTCTAATTGTTGTTGCATCTTTTACGTGGCTGCAATTGGGTTCTAGCAAGAACGTTTTCTTACCTACGAATCACCACAACGTGATTTTGTCAACTTCTATTTACCCTTCATAAGGGCCCTGTTCATCGATTCCGCTCCAAATAAAGTGGGAGAGACAGACACCCGCCAGCCACCTTATGCAACTAGTGCATGTCAGTCGGTGGAACCGGTCTCACGTAAGCGTACGTGTAAGGTTGGTCTGGGCCGCTTCATCCCACAATACCGTTGAGCAAGAAAAGACTAGTAGAGGCAAGTAAGATGACAAAATCCACGCCCACAACAAAATTGTGTTCTACTCGTGCAAAGAGAACTACGCATAGACCTAGCTCTGATACCACTGTTGGGGAACGTTGCAGAAAATTAAAATTTTTCCTACGGTTTCACCAAGATCCATCTATGAGTTCATCTAAGAAACGAGTCAAGGGAGAGAGTTTGCATCTACATACCACTTGTAGATCGCGTGCGGAAGCTTGCAAGGTGATGATGTAGTCGTACTCGACGTGATTCGAATCACCGATGACCAAGTGCTGAACGGACAGCACCTCCGTGTTCAACACACGTACGGGACGGGAGACGTCTCCTCCTTCTTGATCCAGCAAGGGGGAAGGAGAGGTTGAGGAAGACAGCTCCACCGGCAGCACGACGGCGTGGTGATGGTGGAGAGGCAGTACTCCGACAGGGCTTCGCCAAGCACACAACGAAGGAGGAGAGGTGTTGGGGAGGGGAGGGCTGCGTCTTGGAGGGTGGTGCGGCTGCCCTCCCCTCACCCCTCTATTTATAGGGGGAAGGGAGAAGGGGGCTGGCCCCCTAGAACCCATCTAGGGGGGGGGTGCGGCGGCCTAGGGGAGAGGGGAGAGGGTGGCTTGCCCCCCAAGCCAAGGGGGCGCCCCCTCTAGGGTTCCCCCCTCAACCCTAGGCGCATGGGCCCAAGGGAGGGGGTGCGGCCAGCCCACCAGGGGCTGGCTCCCTGCCCCACGCAGCCCATGTGGCCCCCCGGGAGGGGTGGCCCCTCCCGGTGGACCCCCGGAACCCTTCCGGTGGCCCCGGTACAATACCGGTATGACCCCGAAACTTCCCGGTGTCCGTTTGACAACTTCCCATATATAAATCTTTACCTCCGGACCCTTCCGGATCTCCTCGTGACGTCCAGGATCCCATCCGGGACTCCGAACAACATTCGGTAGTCACATACTAGTCTTCCTAATAACCCTAGCGTCACCGAACCTTAAGTGTGTAGACCCTACGGGT
>NW_021197261.1:0-1106 GCF_002162155.2 Triticum dicoccoides
GAAAGTACCTGATAATTTAATTGGCGTGCGCGAGCTCTAGTAATTGGTCCCGTATATGTAGCAGTAGGGGCTGTGGGTGTAACAATGGTATTGATGTCCTCATCAATACCTGTCAGCGTCTTCAGGAGCCATGTATTGCGTCTCATGATCAGAATCATCTCCACCATGTTCTTCACGTGTAATAAGAGCCAATGTCTCCTCATCATAGTCACTAGCGGACTCATATCCACCACCCTCGGTAGCAATCATCACACGCGGAGATTTGCATTCTCTCGCATAATGACCTCCTCCCTTACAACGACGACAAATAATATCACTTGTGTGCCCTGTTGATGCCCTGGAAGAAGAACTCTGTGCAGGCCTGGCAGGTGCGCTCTTGGCAGATAATGGTGGTTGTTCCTGTTTTCTTGTATCACGGCTGTAGGAGGCACCTGATTGAGGTGCTGGTGCAGTTGAAGTAGAAGATGCACGCGGTGTCCATGATGAAGGTCGGCCTGCAGAAAAGTTAGTTCGCGCCAATGCTTGTCGATCCTGCACTTCACGTTCAGCTTTACAAGCAAGATGGAATAAACGAGTGATACTAGTATACTCCTTATAGTCTAGAATGGTCTGAATCTCTCCATTTAATCCACCCAGAAAACGTGCAAGCATAGCTTCATTTTCCTCAACAATACCACATCGAATCATGCCAGTTTGTAATTCCTGATAATATTCTTCTACAGAATTTTTTCCTTGTCTTAAACGCTGCAATTTTTGAAGCAATTCACGTTGATAATATGGTGGAACCCAACGCGTACGCATAGCAGTTTTCAAAGCAGCCCAAGTAGTTGGAATAGGATATAATCTACAATGTTCAGACCACCAGACACATGCAAAACTAGTGAAAGCACAAACAGCAGCAGCAACCCGTCTCTCCTCGGGATATTGTAAACATGTAAAATGTTGTTCAGTTTCTAACTCCCAAGTAAGATATATATCAGGAACATATCTACCCTCAAATGGTGGAATATTCAATTTCAGTTTAGGAATATGGACATCATCTCGTACCTGAGGTGGTGGTGCAGGCCTACCATTACGAATATATACCTGAGGTCGACCTGCTGGTG
>NW_021197262.1:0-1277 GCF_002162155.2 Triticum dicoccoides
CCGACCTTACACGTACTCTTACGTGAGACAGGTTCCACCGATTGACATGCACTTGATGCATAAGGTGGCTAGCGGGTGCCAGTCTCTCCCACTTTAGTCGGAACGGATTCGATGAAAAGGGTCCTTATGAAGGGTAAATAGCAATTGGCATATCACGTTGTGGTTTTGCGTAGGTAAGAAACGTTCTTGCTAGAAACCCATAGCAGCCACGTAAAACATGCAAACAACAATTAGAGGACGTCTAACTTGTTTTTGCAGGGTATGCTATGTGATGTGATATGGCCAAAAGGATGTGATGAATGATATATGTGATGTATGAGATTGATCATGTTCTTGTAATAGGATTCACGACTTGCATGTCGATGAGTATGACAACCGGCAGGAGCCATAGGAGTTGTCTTTATTTATTGTATGACCTGCGTGTCATTGAAGAACGCCATGTAAACTACTTTACTTTATTGCTAAAGGCGTTAGTCATAGAAGTAGAAGTAGTCGTTGGCGTGACAACTTCATGAAGACACGATGATGGAGATCATGATGATGGAGATCATGGTGTCATGCCGGTGACAAGATGATCATGGAGCCCCGAAGATGAATATCAAAGGAGCTATATGATATTGGCCATATCATGTCACTACTCTATTTGATTGCATGTGATGTTTATCATGTTTATGCATCTTGTTTGCTTAGAACGACGGTAGTAAATAAGATGATCCCTTACAACAATTCCAAGAAGTGTTCTCCCCTAACTGTGCACCGTTGCTACAGTTCGTCGCTTCTAAGCACCACGTGATGATCGGGTGTGATGGATTCTTACGTTCACATGCAACGGGTGTAAGACAGTTTTACACAGCGAAAACACTTAGGGTTAACTTGACGAGCCTAGCATGTACAGACATGGCCTCGGAACACGGAGACCGAAAGGTCGAGCATGAGTCGTATAGTAGATACGATCAACATGAAGATGTTCACCGATGATGACTAGTCCGTCTCACGTGATGATCGGACACGGCCTAGTTGACTCGGATCATGTAATCACTTAGATGACCAGAGGGATGTCTATCTGAGTGGGAGTTCATAAGATGAACTTAATTATCCTGAACATAGTCAAAAGACCTTTTGCAAATTATGTCGTAGCTCGCGCTTTAGTTCTACTGTTTTAGATATGTTCCTAGAGAAAATATAGTTGAAAGTTGATAGTAGCGATTATGCGAACAGTAGAAAGCTTATGTCCTTAATGCACTGCTCAGTGTGCTGAACCCCAAACGTCGTTTGTG
>NW_021197263.1:0-1255 GCF_002162155.2 Triticum dicoccoides
TGTGGCAATGACAGGTCATGCAGAGGAAATGGGTTCAACTACCGTAGCACACAGCAGTTTGAATCGCGTTGTCTTAATGCAGTAAAAGAGAGCAGGAGCGAGAACATGGGATTGTATCGATATGATCAAACGGTTGGTTGCTTGCCTGATGGTTCGATGCACGGATACGGTTCTTCGTTAGGGTAATCACGGTACTCCTCGGGGACAGAACCTGTCGCAAAGGGCATCGATACACAAGCATCACCAAACAATGTGCAACAATATGATGCATGCATGAAACATGGCAATATGAGTGTATTGGGCTAATGCAACTAAAGCCAGAAGGGTTTGAACAAATTTGAATCAAAGATTCAAATTCCAAATTCAAATATGGCCTTTTTAAGTGCCTTTTCTTGTTCTGATTAAAACATCAATTTAACTTGTTGGATCATGCATGAAAATAGTACAGATGGATAGATTGGATTTTTCTGATCATTTTTCATATATAATTTGTCCAATTTGGAGTTACAGAATAAAAGTTATGAATTTTTGAAGTTTAAATAATATTCTGGAATTTCCTGATTTAAATTAAATCCAGAAAATTAATTACTGCGTCAGCCTGACGTCAGTGTGACGTCAGCAGGTCAACGGAACTGGTCCAGGTCAAACCTGACAGTGGGTCCCGCATGTCAGGGTGATTATTTTAATTAAAACTTAACTAAAACTAATCCTGTTTAATTAACAGGGCTGGGCCCCACCTGTCATTGACTCAGGGGAGTCAACCAGGGCCCACCCGTGGTCAAAGTCAAAGTCGGCTGCCGGCGTTTAGCCACCGGCGAGCCCGACGCGGCGGCGGAAGTGGTTTTGGTCATTTCGGCCACCAAACGGACCGCGGAGACCACCGGAGTGGAGCTGAGGCCAACCCGCAGCTCTTGGCGGAGCCCGTTGGGGTCGGGGTGGCCGGAGTCGACGGCGGCGAGCTCGGCTGCGGCCGCCGGGGTTCGGTCGTGCACGGGAACGGTGCTGGAGCTCGAAGTCGAGCAAAGCGAGGCGCTAGGGATGCTCTACGGGGTCTTGCGAACTCGTTGGACTCGCCGGGGTGACCAAATGGTCACCGGAGCTGCGTCGACGGCGAGCTCGGCGACGGCGGAGGTTCGGCCGTGGTGGGGAGGTGGCTACGGTGAGGGAACGAGGGGAAGGAGAGGGGGAAACGGTGGCGTAGCTCACCGCGGTTGCAGTGGGCGTCGAAGTGGGCTCGGGGACGCGCTGGAGACGG
>NW_021197264.1:0-670 GCF_002162155.2 Triticum dicoccoides
CGTGTACAATGTGTAGTATCATAAAATACCAGCAAACGAAAAAGAATTAAAATGGAAACACAAAATTAAATGAAAAAAAAATCATAAAACTAAAAAACCCCCAAACCTTATAGTACCGGTTGGTCTTACCAACCGGTACTAAAGGGCTCCAGGCCCCCGGAGCTGGCTTGTGCCACGTGGTTGCCCTTTAGCACCGGTTCGTGCTGAACCGGTACTAAAGGTGGGGGGACTTTAGTGCCCACACTTTAGTGCCGGTTATGGAACCGGCACTAAAGGGCCTTACGAGTCAGTGCTATTGGCCGGTTCTGCACTAGTGCCTCGGGCAAGAGACCCTCCAGCAGCACCACATGATATATAGCAAGGGTACCGGTGTCCTAAAAATTCCATGCAAGAGACCCTCCAGCAGCACCACATCGTCCTACCAAGAACTGAGTGATGGCAGATCTAACCCAGATCATGAAGGGCAGGACTTCCTTCGACTCCAGCCCATGCCGCCATTCACACCACTGCAACAGCGCTCTTGATCAAGATCTTTGCGAACCAGGCCACCATGCGCTGGATGAGCCCAATGTGAGGGCCATCACTCCAGCTTTATGATGGCGCAAGCACTAGCCTTGTCTACGGTGACGATCTCCAAGATAACACACCCACGTACGCTCTGAACGACTTC
>NW_021197265.1:0-1029 GCF_002162155.2 Triticum dicoccoides
TCACGTGGCCATGTCAACTGTATCTCTGCCGAAGAAGCTCAAGAGGATCCCAACATCGTTCTCGGTACGCTTCTTGTTAATTGCCACCCGGCATCTGTTCTTTTCGATACAGGAGCCTCTCATTCTTTTATATCCGAAAATTATGCTCGTTTGCATAACGTTGCATTCTGTGACATGCCATCCACTATGGAAATTTCTACTCCTGGTTCTAGATGGCAGACCTCTAGGGTAAGTTATGGAAATGAAATCCAAGTCGACAGACTTGTTTTTCTTGCATCTTTGATAGCCCTTAAATCTTCAGATATTAATATCATTCTGGGTATGGACTGGATGTCAGCTCATCAAGCCAAAATTGATTGCTTCTCTAGGACTGTTCAACTCACCCATCCTTCGGGGAAGATAGTCAATGTCTTGACCCGAATAGCCAAGCGACAATTATATTCTCTTAACGCTAGCCCTTTACCAGACCTTGAGGACATTCCGATAGTCCGTGACTTCCCGGATGTCTTCCCAGAGGAATTGCCAGGTGTTCCACCTGACAGGGATGTTGAGTTCGTAATAGACCTCATTCCAGGAACCGTTCCGATTGCTAGAAGACCTTATAAGATGGCACCACTAGAACTAGCCGAGCTTAAGAAACAACTCGATGAGTCCTTGAAAAAGGGTTTCATCCGACCTAGCTCATCTCCGTGGGCTTGCCCCGTCCTATTCGTCAAAAAGAAGGATGGTACGGACCGGATGGTTGTAGATTACCGACCTGTCAATTTGGTCACAATCAAGAACAAATATCCGCTTCCCAGGATCAACGACCTGTACGATCAGCTCGCTGGATCCTCAGTCTTCTCCAAGATGGATTTGAGGTTGGGCTACCATCAAATCAAAATCAGAAACGGGGACATTCCTAAGACGGCCTTTGTTACTCGTTATGGCCAATACGAGTACACCGTCATGTCCTTCGGTTTAACCAACGCTCCAGCCACCTTTTCTCGGTTAATGAACTCAATCTTCATGGAGTATTTGGATAAATTC
>NW_021197266.1:0-1468 GCF_002162155.2 Triticum dicoccoides
CAGCAATAGAAACACACAAGAATATGATCCTACAGACTACGAACAAGTGGTGGTGGTGGGTGTCACAAATCCGTCAAGCAAATCTCAAATTCTTACCAGTTCTTACCCAGCAGCAGGCGGTGATCGGCAACCGTTGTAGTCAAAAACTCTCAAAGCTTGGATAGAGCGATTACCAGGAAGAGTCAAACGCACGACGTAGATGTATGTGGAGCTGGGAAGGCTTATAATATGGTAGCAAAAAGGGTCAGCAATAATCAATTCAGAGATGCAAAGTTGAATAAACGCTCAACGACGGTACTGTGCTGGTCCTAGGCTAGACTGTGCTAGAGACGCGAGCCTAGAACACTAACAAAATCACGGCGCGGCACGTAAACAAGGGAAAAGCACACTCTGAATTTTTTTTTTCGCTCTTTTTTTTTGCGAAAAATCACTATAATGGCGAGTGTCTCAAAACTCTTCCTAGCTCAAACTGATAGGATGGGCACGAAATTTTATGGACCAATTTTTTTTTCGACTGCCCGGACCCAAAAACTGGAAACGGGTCAAAAAAACTTCCTACAATGGCACCTGTCTCAAAACACTCAGTGATAGAGGCAAAGGTGTCCCGTCTTTCGATGAGATGGTGGATTTCACTTTGGTGGAAGTCGACTTTGACGATCCGACTACGAACGTGCGAGGACGTCGCGCCTTAGCAATCGCTAAACCAACTCCGAGAGGTTATTGACCACGCCGGAGCACGATCAACCTGACCACGAGGGTCTGTTTCCTGCAAGCAAACGAAGAACAAGCAAGAAACTGAGATTGCAATCTGGATATTGCGAATATAAGATGAAAGCTTTATTGATCAAGGTGGGGTTCTGTGACGCCTTTGTCTGGTCGTTGAACACAAACGAAGTACGCGAGTTTGCAGCTATGGCGAACTTTTAATCTAAACAAAACCCAAAGTCTAAACGATGCCCTAAGGGCTGTATATATGGAGGAAGAGGGGGGGAATTTCGTGGCCCTTGGTGGAGGAGTCCGAAATCAACCCTATCTCTTGTTTCCCCACACATACGGACTCTAAAAATAGCCTATACTTATGTATTTCGAAATTACATGGGCCTGGCCCAATAATAAGGTGACGCAGCACCTAAAATAGCCTCGGGACGAAATTTATGAAGTGGCATCTTGTATATTTCGTCCAAGGCTTCATGCACCCATTATGGTGTCTTCAAAGTCCTGAAATCATCACTTGTAACTCCGTTCTTGTTTCCCTTGCGCATGCCATCATCTCCATGCTTGTTCTTGCTCCAATGTTCATCCTTCTCCAAGCTAGGCCCTTCATTTGTAAGCAAAACAAATGTATCCAATTTAGGCAGCATCATATTCTCATGAACATTAGAATCATTACCAAGAAACGAAAGTACCTGGTAATTTAGTTGGCGTGCACGAGCTCTAGTAATTGGTCCAGTATGTATAGCAGCAGGGG
>NW_021197267.1:0-1262 GCF_002162155.2 Triticum dicoccoides
CCCGTACGTGTGTTGAACGCGGAGGTGCTGTCCGTTCAGCACTTGGACATCGGTGATCCGAATCACGTTCGAGTACGACTCCATCATCACCATCCCCTTGGCTAGCTTCCGCTCGTGATCTACAAGTGGTATGTAGATGCAAACTCTCTCCCTTGACTCGTTGCTTAGATGAACTCATAGATGGATCTTGGTGAAACCGTAGGAAATTTTTTAATTTTCTGCAACGTTCCCCAACAGTGGCATCATGAGCTAGGTCTATGCGTAGTTCTCTTTGCACGAGTAGAACACAATTTTGTTGTGGGCGTGGATCTTGTCATCTTACTTGCCTCTACTAGTCTTTTCTTGCTTCGGCGGTATTGTGGGATGAAGCGGCCCGGACCAACCTTACACGTACGCTTACGTGAGACCGGTTCCACCGACTAACATGCACTAGTTGCATAAGGTGGCTGGCGGGTGTCTGTCTCTCCCACTTTAGTTGGAGCGAATTCGATGAAAAGGGCCCTTATGAAGGGTAAATAGAAGTTAACAAAATCACGTTGTGGTTATTCGTAGGTAAGAAAACGTTCTTGCTAGAACCCAATTGCAGCCACGTAAAAGATGCAACAACAATTAGAGGACGTCTAACTTGTTTTTGCAGCGATTGATCAAGTGATGTGATATGGCCAGAAGTTGTGATGAATGATGAATTGTGATGTATGAGATCATGTTCTTTGTAATAGGATTCACGACTTGCATGTCGATGAGTATGACAACCGGCAGGAGCCATAGGAGTTGTCTTTATTTTTGTATGACCTGCGTGTCATTGAAGAACGCCATGTAACTTACTTTACTTCATTGCTAAACGCGTTAGTCATAGAAGTAGAAGTAGTCGTTGGCGTGACAACTTCATGAAGACACGATGATGGAGATCATGATGATGGAGATCATGGTGTCAAGCCGGTGACAAGATGATCATGGAGCCCCGAAGATGAAGATCAATGGAGCTATATGATATTGGCCATATCATGTCACAACTATATAATTGCATGTGATGTTTATTATGTTTATGCATCTTGTTTACTTAGGACGACGGTAGTAAATAAGATGATCCCTTATAAAATTTCAAGAAGTGTTCTCCCCTAACTGTGCACCGTTGCTACAGTTCGTCGCTTCTAAGCACCACGTGATGATCGGGTGTGATGGATTCTTACGTTCACATACAATGGGTGTAAGACAGTTTTACACAGCGAAAACACTTAGGGTTAACTTGACGAGCCTAGCAT
>NW_021197268.1:0-1411 GCF_002162155.2 Triticum dicoccoides
GAGCGTTGAGTTGTGGACGAAACAATCTGATGCTGCAGCAGAATCCGAGTCAAACTACAAGTCCAAAGGTGTTACATCACCTCCACTTGGGCCCATTGGCCTTGTACGACCTAGATTTAGTTTTAGGCTGCCTTGGGACGTCCTCCCACCTCCTTGGCCGCCACCCCTTGCTCCTATATAAGTAGATCCATCTAGTAGCTTTTCCTTGGGATTTGTTTAGTTAAAAGTTAGCCATTGCAACTTCGTGTACTTCGTTTGTGTCCAACGACCAGACCAAGACCGCTTACGGATCCCCACCATTATCAATACCTCATATATATTTGCAATATTCAGATTGCTTTATCATATTCTTGCTCGTTCTTCTATTGCTTGCAGGAATAGACCTTTGTGGTCAGGCTGACCGTGCTTCCGGCATCGTCAGTAACCTCAGGAGATTGGTTTAGCGATTGCTAAGGCGCAACGTCGTGCACGTTTGTAGTCGGATCGTCAAAGTCGTCTCCACCAAATCGATAGTTATCATCTCATCGAAAGATTGGGACCCTCGCCTCTATCAAGTGGTATCAGTTTTCAGGTTGCTCGGTGAGAATTTCCAGTTTTCCTAGATTAGATTTACTTTCTTACCTATTGTCCAAGAAAAAGCCACAAAAAAGAGTTAGATCTATTCATCCTTGGTCCAAGCCAGTCTGAGCCTTTGCAATTTTCTTTTCATTGATTGCATAGTTGAATTATCGATTGCATCATCGTGTCGAGTTGCTGGTCTTAGTGTCTAGTTCGTTTAGAGTTTCGAGTTCTGTTCACATTAGTCACGCCACCGCTGCATCATTATCTCTTCCGCTGTCCACCACCCATCCATCAATTTCCACCACGTACCCACCATTCATTGTCATAATAATAGTTGAGATCGTTCACATCTTCACTTGATCCAATCTGCATCTTATCTAGTTTGTTTTGGAAAGAGGGAGAAAAAAAGAGAGAAAAAAAAGAGAGAAAAAAAAGGAAAAAAAGTCAGAGAAAAAAAAAGGAGAGAAAGAAAAAAAAAGTGTGAGGAAAAAAAAAGAGAGAAGAAAAAAAAACAAAAAAATCGGCACAAACTTTTTCAGACGAAAGTTGGAGAGAGAGTTGTTGATATATCCTGCTTGGCTGTTGTTTCACCTCATTATCTTCACTGCCGTTGTGATCTTCACTTATATCTTGCTGTCAAGAGCTACTTAGTATCCTTCATTGATGCTAGTTGTGCTACGCCGTGACCTCATTAGTGTTCTAGGCTCGCGTCTCTAGTCCGGTCTAGCCTAGGACCAGCACAGTACCGTCGTTGAGCGTTTATTCAACATTGCATCTTTGAATTGATTATTGCTAATCTTTTGCTACCATATATAGCCAACCCAGCTCCACATATTTCTACAACGTGTAT
>NW_021197269.1:0-977 GCF_002162155.2 Triticum dicoccoides
TTGCATCATGTTTACTCTTTCATCAGAAACTTGAAATGGGGATCTGTGAAACCCTCAGAACCATTTTGAAAATGACCCAAATAAAAATTTCTCCAAAAGGGTCCAAGAAAATGCTCATGTTGCTCTCTGAAAATATTGGACAGAGATAAAAATCAAACCAATATTTTTAGTGGCTCATGGACATTTATTTTGGGCATTTGGAATTAATGCATAAATATTTGCATTGGAAATATATTAATTATATATATTAATATATGCCCAAATATTATGCCAATTATAAAAGAGCTCTGAAATAATATAAATAGCTCCTGCAAAAATTGGCATAAGTTAAATAAATGATTTAATATATTATTTAAATCAAAACAAATGTCAGAAATTAAAAAAAAGGAAAATATATAACAGGAGGAGCTTACCTGGGCTCCTCCACTGTGCGGCCCAGCCAGCTGGCCGGCCCAGCCGGCAGCCGGCCCAGCCCACCTCCCTCCTCTGTCGTCTTCGTCCCGACAGAGGGAGGGGAGTGTGGCCGGCGCGCGCGCACGGCCACCGCGCCACGCCACCTGCTCGCCTGCTTGCCTGGCCTCCCCTCCTCGCTCGACGTCCTGGACGACGCCACGCCCTTCCCCCTGCTCTCTCTCACTCTCCCCCGGCTCTCCTCTCCTCTCCCTCGCTCTCTCTCTCGCCCGGCCGAACACCACACTCGCCGCCGTTCGCCATAGCCACCGTCTCCGACCACCCCTCGCTCCCCCGACTAGCTCAGGAGCTCCGCCTCGACTTCCTCTTCCTCCCCACCGCTCCACAGCTCCCCGGAAGCCCTGCATCGCCGCCACGTCGCCGTTCCCCTCTTCGGGCTCCGACCACCGTCGCCGTCGATTCGCCGTCTCCAGCGCGTCCCCGAGCCCACTTCGACGCCCACTGCAACCGCGGTGAGCTACGCCACCGTTTCCCCCTCTCCTTCCCCTCGTTCCCTCACCGTAGCC
>NW_021197270.1:0-1364 GCF_002162155.2 Triticum dicoccoides
ATATTACGCTCGAGATTCATTAAGAATAAACCATTGACCATCGGAGCATGACCATAAAACATATCTCTCATATAAATCGAACAACCATTATTCTCAGACTTAAATGAGTAGCCATCTCGTATTAAACGAGATCCTGATACAATGTTCATGCTCAAACTTGGCACTAAATAACAATTATTGAGGTTCAAAACTAATCCCGTAGGTAAATGTAGAGGCAGCGTGCCGACGGCGATCACATCGACTCTGGAACCATTCCCGACGCGCATCGTCACCTCGTCCTTTGCCAGTCTCCGTTTATTCCGCAGCTCCTGCTGTGAGTTACAAATATGAGCAACGGCACCGGTATCAAATACCCAGGAGTTACTACGAGTACTGGTAAGGTACACATCAATCACATGTATATCAAATATACCTTTGGTGTTGCCGGCCTTCTTATCCGCTAAGTATTTGGGGCAGTTCCTCTTCCAGTGACCCTTCCCCTTGCAATAAAAGCACTCAGTCTCAGGCTTGGGTCCATTCTTTGACTTCTTCCCGGTAACTGGCTTACCAGGTGCGGCAACATCTTTGCCGTCTTTCTTGAAGTTCTTCTTACCCTTGCCCTTCTTGAACTTAGTGGTCTTATTGACCATCAACACTTGATGTTCTTTCTTGATTTCAGCCTCTGCTGACTTCAGCATCGAGAACACTTCAGGAATGGTCTTTTCCATTCCCTGCATGTTGTAGTTTCATCACAAAGCTCTTGTAGCTTGGTGGGAGCGACTGGAGGATTCTGTCAATGACCGCCTCATCTGGGAGGTTAATGTTCAGCTGGGTCATATGGTTGTGTAACCCAGACATCTTCAGGATGTGCTCACTGACAGAACTGTTTTCCTCCATCTTACAACTGTAGAACTTGTCGGAGACATCATATCTCTCGACCCGGGCATGAGCTTGGAAAACTAGTTTCAGCTCTTCGAACATCTCATATGCTCCGTGATGCTCAAAACGCTTTTGGAGCCCCGGTTCTAAGCTGTAAAGCATGCCGCACTGAACGAGGGAGTAATCATCAGCGCGAGACTGCCAAGCATTCATAATGTCTTGGTTCTCTGGGACGGGAGCGTCACCTAGCGGTCCTTCTAGGACATATTGTTTCCTGGCAGCTATGAGGATGATCCTCAGGTTCCAGACCCAGTCCGTATAGTTGCTGCCATCATCTTTCAGCTTGGTTTTCTCTAGGAACGCGTTGAAGTTCATGTTGACATTAGCGTTGGCCATTGATCTACAAGACATATTTGCAAAGGTTTTAGACTAAGTTCATGATAATAAAGTTCTAATCAAATTATGAACTCCCACTTAGATTAGACATCCCTTTAGTCATCTAAGTG
>NW_021197271.1:0-1239 GCF_002162155.2 Triticum dicoccoides
CAATGGTCGTCGTCTTCAAGTCTCGTCTTCTCCAAGTCCTCGGTGTAGATGATGGTGATGATGTGGTGGAATAGAAGAGTGGAGCGGTACATCCATCGCTCCGACGATGCTTACTCACATCCCTCCGGCTTGTCGATATCCGATGATGTAGATGTCTGGCCTCGTCAGCTCACACAGAGGGTCGGCCTGCGCTTCGTCGACGCCCGGCCTGGTGGTGTCCGCCTCGTCGGTGTCGGACACGGTGTGTCTTGCCTTCGCCTCGTCGGTGCCCGGCAAGATATGGATAGCTTCATCGGAAGAAGACATGTCGGCGAAGTGGCTTCGCCTCGTCGGAGCTTGGATGGGGTTTGGGGAGTGTGTTGATGTAGAAGTCGGAGTAGATTCGAGTGTCGCCACATGGCGGCCTTGCTTGAAGATGACGACAGTGCGATCTCGTCGATGTAGACCACAGACCGTCGTGCCTCGTCGGTCCTGGCGGCGTTGGAGTATTTGTTGTCGGAGTGGCATGGGTCGCGCTCGTCTTATACTTCTCGACGACCGGTTACTTCATCAGGGTGTTCAAGGGGCTACGCCTTCGGGGGTAATGCTTTGGAGAGACCGGCGTCAGTGTAAAAACTAACACACGCTGACATGGGCGTGGCCGGGGTGCCTCGTCTCGGCTAGACGCCGAGTATTGGGCGGTCCGCCAAGACAAAGGGGGCCGCCTCACGGGGCCATGGAAAGGTGACGTTGTAGAGGCCGCGACGTGTTGGACTGGTGCTACGCCAAAGGGTGGCCTGTACGCCGGCGACGCCGTGAACCTGTATGCCAAGGACCTGTTAGCTTCGCCACGGTAGGTGCACCCCTCGAAGGAGGGACCGGTCTTGAGTGAATCATCATGAGCACTATTTCCGCGAATGTCGTCCACTTCAATCAAGCATGGCAAAAGACCTGTACGCCGGTGACTTGTGTCGCCATGGACATATGCGCCAAGGACCTATTCACTATGGTGGATGCGCCTCTAGACCTATCGCCGGCGACCTGTTCGTCGGGGCCGCATACCTCATGAAGGAGGAACCGGTCTTAGATACATCGTTGCGGCTACTGGTTCCACCAAGGACCTGTACCCCGTGACGGTAAAGGCGAGTCTCGGGCTGCACCGTCAGCGAGCTCCGGCTTCGCCGCACCGTCTCCTCCAAGAACATGGTGCAACACCTGTGCCTGTGATCTGTTCGTCATTGACCTGTATGTCGGTGTACC
>NW_021197272.1:0-1567 GCF_002162155.2 Triticum dicoccoides
CATGCTCCTCGATGTTGTCATCGGATGAACCACGATGTCGAGGATTCGATCAAACCCTGTATGCAATTCCCTTTGTCAATCGGTACGTTACTTGCCCGAGACTCGATCGTCGGTATCCCAATACCTTGTTCAGTCTCGTTACCGGCAAGTCACTTTACTCGTACCGTAATGCATGATCCCGTGTCCAACACCTTGGTCACATTGAGCTCAATATGATGATGCATTACCGAGTGGGCCCAGAGATACCTCTCCGTCATACGGAGTGACAAATCCCAGTCTCGATCCGTGTCAACCCAACAGCTACTTTCGGAGATACCTGTAATGCACCTTTATAGTCACCCAGTTACGTTGTGACGTTTGATACACCCAAGGCACTTCTACGGTATCCGGGAGTTACACGATCTCATGGTCTAAGGAAGAGATACTTGACATTGACAAAGCTCTAGCAATACGAACTATACGATCTTTTATGCTATGCTTAGGATTGGGTCTTGTCCATCACATCATTCTCCTAATGATGTGATCCCGTTATCAACGACATCCAATGTCCATAGTCAGGAAACCATGACTATCTGTTGATCACAACAAGCTGGTCAACTAGAGGCTTACCAGGGACATATTGTGGTCTAAGTATTCACACGTGTATTACGATTTCCGGATAATACAGTTATAGCATGAATAAAAGACAATTATCATGAACAATGAAATATAATAATACTTTTATTATTGCCTCTAGGGCATATTTCCAACAGTCTCCCACTTGCACTAGAGTCACCAATCTAGTTACATTGTGATGAATCGAACACCCATAGAGTTCTGGTGTTGATCATGTTTTGCACGCGAGGGAGGTTTAGTCAGCGGATCTGCGACATTCAGATCCGTGTGCACTTTGCAAATCTCTATGTCTCCATCTTGAACATTTTCACGGATGGAGTTGAAACGACGCTTGATGTGCCTGGTCTTCTTGTGAAACCTGGGCTCCTTGGCGAGGGCAATAGCTCCAGTGTTGTCACAGAAGAGTTTGATCGGCCCCGACGCATTGGGTATGACTCCTAGGTCGGTGATGAACTCCTTCACCCAAATCGCTTCATGTGCTGCCTCCGAGGCTACCATGTACTCCGCTTCACACGTAGATCCCGCCACGACGCTCTGCTTGCAGCTGCACCAGCTTACTGCTCCACCATTCAACATATACACGTATCCGGTTTGTGACTTAGAGTCATCCAGATCTGAGTCGAAGCTAGCGTCGACGTAACCCTTTACGACGAGCTCTTCGTCTCCTCCATAAACAAGAAACATGTCCTTCGTCCTTTTCAGGTACTTCAGGATATTCTTGACCGCTGTCCAGTGTTCCTTGCCGGGATTACTTTGGTATCTTGCTACCAAACTTACGGCAAGGTTTACATCGGGTCTGGTACACAGCATGGCATACATAATAGATCCTATGGCTGAAGCATAGGGGATGACACTCATCTCTTCTTTATCTTTTGCCGTGGTCGGTGACTGAGCTGAGCTCAGTCTCATACCTTGTAACATAGGCAAGAACCCCTTCTTGGACTGATCCATT
>NW_021197273.1:0-1349 GCF_002162155.2 Triticum dicoccoides
TGTCGTGCTGACGAAACTCTCCCTCAACACTCGGCTGGATCGGAGTTAGAGGGATGTCATCGGGCTGAACGTGTGCTGAACTCGGAGGTGCCGTGCGTTCGGTAGTTCATCGGCCGGATCGTGAAGACGTACGACTACATCGACCGCGTTGTGCTAACGCTTCCGCTTTCGGTCTACGAGGGTACGTGGACAACACTCTCCCCTCTTGTTGCTATGCATCACCATGATCTTGCGTGTGCGTAGGAATTTTTTTGAAATTACTACGTTCCCCAACAGTCTCCACTTCTGCTCCCCCCGTCTCCCCCGTGTCCATCTCCTGTGCCCCTGCACCACCTCCTCCCTCCTATATCCTATGCATGCTTCTATTGCAGCGCCGACTAACTCACCGGCGGCAGCCCAGCGACTCCCCCATGGTCGAAGCTTTGAACTCTTTCACGGTCACCATTGTAGCATCTCGCAGACGCGGTTCCAGCTCGCCATCGACACCGTTGTAGCATCTACCCCCACATCCAGAGAAAAACTAGTCTCACCGTCGCCATCATTGCAGCTCGCTGCGGAGGCCCTTGTAGCATCACATGGATAAGGTTCTAGCACGCCGCAGGCATGGTCGCAACATCCTGCTTTGTAGGAATCTAGCTC
Source organism: Triticum dicoccoides (assembly GCF_002162155.2). NCBI lineage: Eukaryota > Viridiplantae > Streptophyta > Magnoliopsida > Poales > Poaceae > Triticum > Triticum dicoccoides. The sequence goes on from NW_021197273.1 coordinate 640, forward strand.
GCTGCGCCCGTTGTTGCAAAACGCCGTGGTCACCATTGTAGCGTCCACAAGACTTGATTCCGGCAAAACACGAACTCGATTGCAGCTCCACAAACACGTGGTGCTAGCATCCCTACTGTTCGCGTAGGCACCGCCGCAGTCGAGAACATCATCATGGTTGCAGCTTGCCGCTTAGCCGTTTCCAGCATGCCAAGCAGCCGGTTCCAGCAAAACTCCATGGCCGGTAGCAGCTTGCCGGCGTGCTCGTCGTCGATCACGGCTGATGCCACAGCTCATGCTTATCGGTCACATCTCACAGTCGTAACATCCCGATCATAGGTTCCAGCAAAAAATGAGCGCCCGTTCCAGCAAAATCAAGCAACGGTTCTAGCAAAAAATCATCTTCGCCGTTGAGTCGCGATGCCGGTTGCCGCTTGCACTGCCACCGGCTGTAGCAATTTGAAACGCTGGTTGTAGCATGGCCTGACACGATTGTAGCAAAATTCCGACATCGGCTTGTGCAATGTAGCAAAAAATGCCACACCGGTTGTAGCAAATGGAGACACCGGCTGTAGCAAATTGTGATGCCGATTGAAGCAAAAAAGCAACGCGGTTGTAGCACAGGGTCGATGCCGGTGATGGTTTATAGCAAAATGAGGCATCGTTCGCCATCCCGGCCGGGTCGTATCTCTATCATGAATGGATGTAGCAAAAATCCTCGCCGGTTGTAG
>NW_021197274.1:0-1807 GCF_002162155.2 Triticum dicoccoides
GAAGCTGAAGTCCGTCCGGATCATGTTAGAAATTGCGGCATACTATGATTATGAGATATGGCAGATGGACGTCAAAATGGCATTCCTTAACGGACATCTTAAGGAAGAACTGTATATGATGCAGCCGGAAGGTTTTGTCGATCCTAAGAATGCTAACAAAGTATGCAAGCTCCAGTGATCCATTTATGGGCTGGTGCAAGCATCTCGGAGTTGGAACATTCGCTTTGATGAGATGATCAAAGCGTTTGGGTTTATGCAGACTTATGGAGAAGCCTGTGTTTACAAGAAAGTGAGTGGGAGCTCTGTAGCATTTCTCATATTATATGTAGATGACATACTTTTGATGGGAAATGATATAGAACTTTTGGACAGCATTAAGGCCTACTTGAACAAGTGTTTTTCAATGAAGGACCTTGGAGAAGCTGCTTACATATTAGGCATCAAGATATATAGGGATAGATCGAGACGCCTCATAGGTCTTTCACAAAGCACATACCTTGATAAGATATTGAAGAAGTTCAAAATGGATCAGTCCAAGAAAGGGTTCTTGCTTGTGTTACAAGGTGTGAGATTGAGCTCGTCTCAATGCCCGACCACGGCAAAAGATAAAGAAGAGATGAGTGTCATACCCTATGCTTCAGCCATAGGATCTATAATGTATGCCATGTTGTGTACCAGACCTGATGTAAACCTTGCCGTAAGTTTGGTAGGAAGGTACCAAAGTAATCCCGGCAAGGAACACTGGACAGCGGTCAAGAATATCCTGAAGTATCTGAAAAGGACAAAGGACATGTTTCTCGTTTATGGAGGTGACGAAGAGCTCGTCGTAAAGGGTTACGTCGATGCTAGCTTCGACACAGATCTGGATGACTCTAAGTCACAAACCGGATACGTGTATATGTTGAATGGTGGAGCAGTAAGCTGGTGCAGCTGCAAGCAGAGCGTCGTGGCGGGATCTACATGTGAAGCGGAGTAGATGGCAGCCACAGAGGCAGCGCATGAAGCGATTTGGGTGAAGGAGTTCATCACCGACCTAGGAGTCATACCCAATGCGTCGGGGCCGATCAAACTCTTCTGTGACAACACTGGAGCTATTGCCCTTGCCAAGGAGCCCAGGTTTCACAAGAAGACCAGGCACATCAAGAGTCGTTTCAACTCCATCCGTGAAAATGTTCAAGATGAAGACATAGATATTTGCAAAGTACATACGGATCTGAATGTCGCAGATCCGTTGACTAAACCTCTTTCGCGAGCAAAACATGATCAACACCAGAACTCTATGGGTGTTCGATTCATCACAATGTAACTAGATTATTGACTCTAGTGCAAGTGGGAGACTATTGGAAATATGCCCTAGAGGCAATAATAAAAGGATTATTATAATATTTCCTTGTTCATGATAATTGTCTTTATTCATGCTATAATTGTATTATCCGGAAATCGTAATACACGTGTGAATACATAGACCATAATATGTCCCTAGTAAGCCTCTAGTTGACTAGCTCGTTGATCAACAGATAGTCATGGTTTCCTGACTATGGATATTAGATTTCGTTGATAACGGGATCACATCATTAGGAGAATGATGTGATGGACAAGACCCAATCCTAAGCATAGCACAAGATCGTGTAGTTCGTTTTGCTAGAGCTTTTCCAATGTCAAGTATCTTTTCCTTAGACCATGAGATCGTGTAACTCCCGGATACCGTAGGAGTGCTTTGGGTGTACCAAACGTCACAACGTAACTGGGTGACTATAAAGGTGCACTATAGGTATCTCCGAAAGTGTCTGTTGGGTTGACACGGATC
>NW_021197275.1:0-809 GCF_002162155.2 Triticum dicoccoides
CGGACGGCGTCGGGGCGGCGCGCGGACGGCGTCTGGGCGGCGGGCAACATCGGGGGGCAGCGGACGGCGTCGATCTGGGCAGCCTGGCGGCGTCAATGGAAACTGGTGATGTGTTCGTCAAATTTTCCTAAGTGTTGTATATATAGCAAGAGCATTGGTCCCGGTTCATGAAACCAACCGGGACGAATGCCCCCTTTAGTCCCGGTTGGTGCCACCAACCGGGACCAAAGGCTGCGGCCTTTGGTCCCGGTTGGTGTTCCACCAACCGGGACCAAAGGTCCCTGTGCTGCCCGCGTCGGGGCCAAAGTTTAGTCCTACCTCACTAGTTGAGAGGGGTGCGCAGTGGTTTATAAGCCCCACTGCCGCACCCTTCTCGAGCTCCTCTCCACCGTAGGCTTGCAGGCCTATTTGCTACTGCTTTGCCTGATGGGCCTTCTAGGCCTACTGCGGGCCTGAATCCTGGCCCATGGTAGGGTTTCTAGTCGTATTCAGACCGTGGGGGCCCAGTAGGAGGCATTTTTTTTGTTTTTTTTTGTGTTCTTTCTTGCTTTATTTATTTTATTTTGTTTCTACTTTGAACAAAATACTTTTTGTTGCTATTTTTAATTATTTTCCAGTTTTTTTGTTTTGTTTTCTGCATCATTTATTTTCTTTTGTTTTTTGATTTATTTTTTAATTCTTTTTGCTTTTAGTTTTAGAAAAATTATAAACTTTCTGTTAGTGCCATTAGTTTTCAAATTTGAAAACACTTTTTTTGTTTTTTTTGTTTTCTTTCTTGCTTTATTTATTTTATTTTGTTTCTACTTACA
>NW_021197276.1:0-3232 GCF_002162155.2 Triticum dicoccoides
GGGGAGGGGATAAAACCTGGGCTTGCCGAGGTTGAGGCAAGAATGACCAGATCTGAAATTTTTCTACACCCGCGTACATATGCATTTATACGTCAACAAACAAAGCCTCATAAGAGGGATGATGCGTTCATTGAGGAGAGAAATGCTACCACAAACATTGATCATGCGGAAATTGCCAACAAGAGATCAAAGACAGCTGTTGTTTTCCTGAATTTCAAAGAGAAGGCAATTGACTTATCCGAAAAAGCTTCATTTGTGAAAATCAAGGAAATTCAGACTAAGGAAGAAATAGAGGCTATTAGGTTGACAAGAACATGAACTGAAGACAAGATATGCCGGAAGAAACTCCTCGATTTCATCCTACATGGTAGAGATGGTAATGTGCAACCGTTTGATATGTCCCAGAGTGATGGTGTCTCCATGACAGCTCTTGTCATGTCCTTTGATGATGAGATGGAAAAGCATAGGAAAATGTAATACAAAGTGTGAGGTTTGGGCAGATTAAGGGTGGGGCAATTTCTAGGTACAAAGAAGGCACTTCGGTAATTTGGCTCTCAACAGAGGTAGCTGACTGTAAATGTGTGAAGCCCACAACAAGCTATGGGTCTTATTTTGACCAATTCAGCCTAAAGGCTCGTGTATGTGTTGAAGTTTACAGGAAGCTAGCTAGATCGGTCGGAAAAAATCCCTTACTGTGTCTAGAAGAGCTGCTCACTAACATCGTTCGTTTCATTTAATTCAAGCAGAAGCTTCAATGGAATGGTAAGGATGGGCTTTGTGACCTCCATGGGTGATTTCATTCATAACCAGCTTGCTGCACTAGATCATACATCAAACAGTGATGATGAGATGATGTGTCCATGCTGCCTGCTCTTGTTGCACTAAGAAATGAGTGTAAATTTATGGTGGGATTCAGCAAGCCGGTAGCTTTGACCTCACATGGAACTCTGGCGATCAAGGATGGTCGGTGCAAGGAGGTGCAGGTGACCAACAATGAGGTTGAAGAGAAACTTGCAAGTACGTTGTAAGAAGAGGAAGAGTGGAAAATGGAGAAGAAGAGAGCCTAGAGTGGAAGTTCACAGAAAACTAAAAATGCCTACATCAAGATCAGTGAAGCTCGGATTGCCAACGAATACCCACTGCCCGCATACTATACACCATGCGATTTTGAAATGGATGAGTACATGTTTGACAATGAAGATGGCATGCCAGTAAGAATACTCAACAAGTGGGTTCTCTATAATTCAGACTCTAGATTCATGCTTTGGAGCTCATCCCTATGAAACTAGATGCTGACAATCATATAGCGATCTTTGGGTCTGGTTGTATGAGAGACGATGATGGGACTTTCTGTTCAATAGCTGAGCCAGCAGAGTTATCTTCTTCCTCAAGTACATCTGGCCAGGAAGATTAAGGGATTCCAATTTATCTAAGTCCAATCATGGAATGGGTTGTAGAATTTAGTGGCTCGATGATCTGCATATCTATTCGAACCGACATAGGTTGGTAAGTACCCATGCAGCTCAAATCCATTATCTATATGAAACACCTGCTACAATTCCTTGCCATGCATTTTGGATCTTATCATATCTTGAAATTTCCATTTTATTTATGGATGAAATCTTGCAATTCCTTATAAAACCTCCCTCTAACTTACATAAGAATTTTAATTATGCAAGGTACAAGTTACGCCAGACAACAAAGCAGTATGCGCCATGGTGTGACACTATCCTTCAAACAAGAAGACCGGTTGCCTGTGTCATCGCCATTTTAAAAGAACAAACTCGCGCTTCAAACTTTCCTTTGCTGATGTTATCAAGAGGGTAGCAGAATTTGAGAGAGGGCATCCTCCATTCATTTCGACAAATGCAACACTTGTTGAAAGATATGTTGTGGTGCATGGAAAGATAATCCTTCAGCAGTTCACAAGCCCCGCCTCGCCTCCATTCCAATCATCACTTCTCTCTCACGCTCGTCGCTCCCTTCCGAACCTACGAGGCTAGCTAGCTGACGATACGAGGAGGGACCTCCTCCCCTCATGACACACACATTTTCCTCTCTCTTCACCGGTGGCCGGAGGGACTGGCCAGTCGGCTCCTTCCTCGCCTGCCTGCCCCGGTAAGACATACATATCACCGCGTGCATGTGGCGCGTGCTTTGCTCGACGTCTTTTGTCTCGGCTTGGTTGCTTCGTCGTGCAGTTTTAGTTTTTGGGGGAGGGATTTGGATGTTTCCCTAAGGACCTGGTTTCTGGTTTGCTTTGCCGATCGCGTCCTCGTGTAGTCCTTTGATGCCATGCAATTTCTCCAAATCTTTCCGGTGAGTTCTCAACTCTTGATTCTGGATCTTGCGGTCTCGCATGCCTGGTGTGCGTACGTGTAGCCAGCCGGTCGGTGGATCGTTTTGCCGATGATCTTTGTGACGCTCAACCAGGGGCTTCGTCCTCGTCCTCTAGCACAGTTCCTACCAGCCACAGGCTGGTGTTTCTACCTCGTTCACGTGCGCCCTTTAGTTTGGTTTGAATCCGAGTGACGGTGCTTCTATGACTTGATTTATAAATAGTGGTGTCGCTGTTTGTATTTGTGTAGTTTTAAGCCAGGTGAACTTACTTCTATGTCCAATTCATGCTTATATTTTGTTGTATTTACATAGATCCATGTTTCCGCATCTAGCCTTTTGATTAGGATACTTCTTTGAAGGTCTATTCGATCGTTTTGTTCTGCAAGAGTTTCGATCTTGGTGGTGGATCTGTGATCTACCCTTGGTGGAGACTAGTAGTTGGGGCGCGCCCGTGGCGCGCCTCTTGAGGCGGTCTTGTGCGCCTCAATCTTAGCTATGCACATTAGAGCGGCTGGTTGTTCCAACATGCACTGAATAATCATCTGGGAGGCAACTTTAGGATAATTAAAATAACTTTTTCTTGCCAAGTATAAATAAAAAGAAGGGTTGTACTAAAGTTCTAGTGATAAATATTTCGCATGATCACAAAGGGGCAATAATTTTAGTTAATAGAAAAATAGAAGTATCTGCTGCAACACAAACAACTCTAGATTCACTTGTTGAAACTATACCTGAACAAAAATCCCATAATCTGGGCTAAAGTATACCACCAAATAAATATAGTACTCCCTCCGTCCGAAAAAGCTTGTCCCAAGCATCTCCCTCAAATGGATATATCTAGCACTAACTTGGTGCTAGATACATCCATTTGAGGAACAAGCTTTTTCGGACA
>NW_021197277.1:0-1615 GCF_002162155.2 Triticum dicoccoides
GATGCATGTTTAAGCCTTGTACAATGCTAGATGCTTAGGGTGGTGCTTAGAAAAATAAACAGGGTATTTCTGAAGCACCAGTGCCTATTTCTACAGGAGAGACACCTAGTTATGCGTCTACCCTGTACAAATAAGCACATGTGCTTAAGAAAAGCCTGGTTTATTTCTATAAGCAACTCCCCTAAGCACCTTGCATTGTACAAGGCCTTAGCAACTCAAGTATCGTACGATGGTCTATGTTATGGTTGTTGTGTTATTCTGCTGTACGGTGATGCATGCTAGGAACTGTCATAATATGACTAGGGTAGTTATAGCTTGGCATGACTATGTTTAGTGTATAACTCAGCATGTTCCTACCATATCTATGAGCAATTACAACTGAACTATGCATTAATTTTTGACAAAATGAAAGCATGCAAATGATTGCCGATTCCACCTATTGCCAAATCAAGCTTTGTACTGATGATGCATTAGATATTGCAATAAGTAGAGGATACTCATGATTGCCAAAAGTACCTATTTCCACTTTCTGATAAGAACTAAACGTGTATCAAATGATGCTAAAAGTAGAGCATGAGCATGAGCATGTATCAATGCATTAGATATTGCAATAATTAGAGGATGCTCATGATTGCCAAAATTACCTATTTCCACTTTCTGATAAGAACTAAACGTGTATCAAATGATGCTAGAAGTATAGCATGAGCATGAGCATGTATCAATTGATGCTACCTATTTGTTTTTGAATGGGCTCAATAAAGCTGGTGCTGGTTTATGCTCTCTGCGTGACCGTGATAGTAACAAAGACACTTGGTTGGCTATGGTCTTGCTGTCAAATTTAAGTTTCAGTTCTTTAAGACTCTTTGTTTTTGCTGCTTGCTCCGGATCGACTAGCTTTCTCGGGCGTCCACGTGCTCTCTTCCTTTTGGGGGAGTTGGGTGCACCATTATTGGGGGAGTTGGCTGCACCGGTATCCTTCTGGGAGTTCGATGTGTCAGGTTCGTTGGAACCATCGGGATTGTTGACTAATTGTACGTCCTCTTCTGAAGCATCAGGTAGAACTGTTTGCTGGGCATCGTACACCTCCTTCTGTATAAGAGAGAGTGTTGCGTTAGTTCTAATCATGAGACTTATGAAATAAATGATATATTCTTCATGTAGCGCTAACCGTTATGGGGAACTTATATGATTCGAGACGAAGCGCATTGCAATTTGAATGCAGTAAGGCTGTACATATTTTCCACCTGAAAATATCTATCCTTGCCTATATTGGATAACCGACACTGACGTCAGCATAGCTTTCAAGCTAAACAAAGTACAAATTTAAATTAGGCATTCGATTACCTGGTTCAAAATGTCGGTCATTTCATCCCCGTTCCATGACAACATGTACTGCAGTGTCCAAACCGCACAGGAAGTCCTGCGATGTTTAATTAAAGATCAGTAATCTTATTCGTGTACGCACATAATAATTTATGAGGCCATGCGTACCCATCGGTCTGTTGTGGTATGTTCTCATAGCGTTTTTTGGTCCATTTGGAAAAATTGATGTTATTAGCTGGTGATATCAACCCTTTCTTGACAGCTTCGTCAATGCAGAACTGAATCGAGTCCA
>NW_021197278.1:0-1245 GCF_002162155.2 Triticum dicoccoides
CGTCTCCCTACGAGAACGCCATCCATAGCACTCACGCTTATCTTGCGTATTTTAGGGTATCCACTTTCACTTGTCTATGAACTGATATAAGCAACCCAGAAGTCCTTTACCGCGGACACGGCTATTCGAATAGATGATGTTAACCCTGCAGGGGTGTACTTCTTCATACATGTTTCCACCACTTAGCGTCTGCACACGACATGTGCTCGGCAGACTTCAAGCGAAAGCCGACGTGGGTGTAGACCACGACCTACCTAAACACTCAAGTCTCTAGTCCAGGTTTATCACCTATTCGGGTTCCATCCATGAGGAGATCCGGCCGGAGTTTCGCTCACAGCCCCAAACGATGTGAACAGGGTTCCCGAGATACCAAACGGGCATCCGGTACACTGTGCCACGTACCTACCGCATCACAGCCCACCCCTACGGTCAGCGCTGTCCACGGCCTCCAGTAAGCTACAAACACCAGAAACTACTTGCAACTCCTGGACAGAGGACTAGGGTGAATAAGAAGTCGAGCGGGGTCATATTTCAGGGCCCAATGTATGGTAGTAGCTGAATCATGGATCACAAACACAGAACTCAGTTCCTGAGGACGGCTTCAATGAGACAACCCACCATGTACTCCTACATGGCCTCTCACCGCTACCTTTACCAAATCATGTTCACACACTTAGCTCACACACAGTAGGACATGTTCACACGCCTCTGATTCATCCCCGATGAATCATACCTGACTCAACTCTAAGCAGTAGCAGGCATGACAAACAAACATGAATGAGTAGGCACAACAGGGCTCAAACAAATCCTACTCATGCTAGTGGGTTTCATCTATTTACTGTGGCAATGACAGGTCATGCAGAGGATAAAGGGGTTCAGCTACCGCAGCAAGTAACAGATGAATCGGTGTTGTCCTAATGCAGTAAAAGAGAGCAGGAGCGAGAGAGTAGGATTGTATCGGAATGAACAAGGGGGTTTTGCTTGCCTGGCACTTCTGAAGATAACATTGAGTCTTCATCAGTGTCAACGATCACATCATCGGTATCACGTCTATCGAGAGGGGACAAATACCGGCAACACAGAAGGGAACACAATCAATGCAATGCACAATATGATGCATGATCATGACATGGCAAAATGAATGTGTTTTGGGCTAATGCAACTAGCAACAGATTAAATGAAGTTGGTTTGAATACAAGATTCAAATTTAAACTCCATATGTGATTATTCAAATGCCATTTAATT
>NW_021197279.1:0-2086 GCF_002162155.2 Triticum dicoccoides
CTCCTGCACGCCGCGGTCGCACCGCACCCTCACACGGTCGCTCCTGCACGCCGCAAACCCAACCAAGGGAACGCACCCTCACTGACACGTGTTGTCGCATGGGAACACACCAAACTCAGCCATCCTATCGTTGACACATAATTTTTGTTCATAGAGTATGTTTATCCAACCGCATGTTGGGGAGTATCCATGCGGCCCGTGCGGTGGTCTGTTGGGGAAGAAGAAGATGTGAGGAAGAAGGAAAGAAGGGTTAGGAGACGTAGGATATTCATCCAACCACCTGAAATGGTAGACTGACCCAAGTCAGGCGACTTGCATAACAAATATATGTTTTACACAGCAAAAGATCCATAAAAACAACAACATAAAGAAAAACTATCGCTGCTCGCGGAAAGAGACGACCTCATCGTCTTTGGCTGTCGGCGCGAACCAGCCGTCGCTGCCGACGTGTGTCTCCGCACCATGGTTGTCCTCGGCCTCCAGCTACTCGTTCAAGTGGAGCGTGCAGGCGCTCTGCACGGACGAGAGCACAACCCGGTTCAAGTCGAGGACGTCCGGTTCCGCCTGTAGGAGGGCCTCGATGGCAGCGGCATCCGCGCGCTCCGCGTCGAGTCGAGCCTCCGCCGCCCGGTTCAAGTCCAGGACGTCTGGTTCCGCCTGTAGGAGGGCATCGATGAGAGCGGCATCCGCACGCTCTGCGTCAAGTCGAGCCTCTGCCACCCGGTTCAAGTCCAGTATGTCCGGTTCCGCCTGCAGGAGGGCCTCAATGGCAGCGGCATCCGCGCGCTCCGCCTCAAGTTGAGCCTCCGCCGCCCGGTTCACATCCACAACATCCGGTTCCGCCTGCAGGAGAGCCTCGATGGCAGCGGCATCCACGCGCTCCGCATCGAGTTGAGCCTCTGCCTCCCGGTCCTCCTTTAGTATCGCCCTGTTGAACTGCTGGTCCGCCTGCACCATGGGGGACTCGGACGTCGGCACGAAGTCGACGTCCATCGTCTCATACCCGTCGGGGGCCTTCTGCGCCGCGACCTCCGCCATGAACATTGGATCGGCTTCCTCCTCCTTGTAGCTTGGCTCCAGAGAACTCGGGGGTTGGTCTGCCGCAAAGCGAGCTTGGGAACGGAGGTCTGTGGCGCCGACCGCCGCCGCGATTTCTGCGCGGCGCTCCGGCATCAGCATCTTGTAGTAAGTGATCTTGCGGCACACCATGGCTTTCCGACGAACTAGGGGACGCTTGATGCGGGCTAGGGGATCGAAAGGTGGGGCAATGGGCTAGAGATTTGGTGTGGTTTTAGGGCAGTGGCTAGCGTAGGCCGAGCAACGAAGGTTCTGGTGTGAATAGTGGTTTCGGTGACGACCGGTCATTCAGTTTTGACTGTACATCGCTCTTGTCGCGTTCGTGTTGCAGCCCGGCACGCTAGACCCTCCATGTCGCTCACCGAATGGAACGCGCTTCGTCTTGCGTTTTCGCTCGCTTGTGGGACCACAGTTGAGAGCAAACCGACATCCCTCCCCCTCCCCCGCCCGCGTCATTTATTATACCACCACTCCCTCCGTTTTATGCGGAGTAAATAAAAACAGAGGGAGTATACTACGGATGAGGATCCTGTCACATCCCTAGCTTCAGGCATTGCTCTAGGTTAGCTTCATGTGTGCATCATGTCTATATTTTTGAAACTTGAATTGAGGAATATTGGAAGCCTCAAAACCCTAAATAAAAGAGGGGCAAAAACCCTAGAAATCTCATTCATTGCTCCAAAAGGGCTCTTCATAAATGTTTGATAATTTTGGTAAGGGTTCTGGTCCCAACCAAAATATTGAACATTTTTAAGGATTTATTTTTGGGACTTTGAATTTAAATCATTAGCTATTTGAATTTGAATTATATTCATATAATTAGAATATAATTTCAAATATCCCTGAAATATTTTATAAGCTTTTGGAAAAGTCCATCTAGCAATATAAAATATTCAGTGGAGTTTTTGGCATTGTTTGAATTATTTTTAAATTCAAAACAGTGGCAAAAGAATTAAATAAAAACAAAACAGAACAGAAAAATATAACACAGAATTTACCTGGACCTTAC
>NW_021197280.1:0-2086 GCF_002162155.2 Triticum dicoccoides
CTCCTGCACGCCGCGGTCGCACCGCACCCTCACACGGTCGCTCCTGCACGCCGCAAACCCAACCAAGGGAACGCACCCTCACTGACACGTGTTGTCGCATGGGAACACACCAAACTCAGCCATCCTATCGTTGACACATAATTTTTGTTCATAGAGTATGTTTATCCAACCGCATGTTGGGGAGTATCCATGCGGCCCGTGCGGTGGTCTGTTGGGGAAGAAGAAGATGTGAGGAAGAAGGAAAGAAGGGTTAGGAGACGTAGGATATTCATCCAACCACCTGAAATGGTAGACTGACCCAAGTCAGGCGACTTGCATAACAAATATATGTTTTACACAGCAAAAGATCCATAAAAACAACAACATAAAGAAAAACTATCGCTGCTCGCGGAAAGAGACGACCTCATCGTCTTTGGCTGTCGGCGCGAACCAGCCGTCGCTGCCGACGTGTGTCTCCGCACCATGGTTGTCCTCGGCCTCCAGCTACTCGTTCAAGTGGAGCGTGCAGGCGCTCTGCACGGACGAGAGCACAACCCGGTTCAAGTCGAGGACGTCCGGTTCCGCCTGTAGGAGGGCCTCGATGGCAGCGGCATCCGCGCGCTCCGCGTCGAGTCGAGCCTCCGCCGCCCGGTTCAAGTCCAGGACGTCTGGTTCCGCCTGTAGGAGGGCATCGATGAGAGCGGCATCCGCACGCTCTGCGTCAAGTCGAGCCTCTGCCACCCGGTTCAAGTCCAGTATGTCCGGTTCCGCCTGCAGGAGGGCCTCAATGGCAGCGGCATCCGCGCGCTCCGCCTCAAGTTGAGCCTCCGCCGCCCGGTTCACATCCACAACATCCGGTTCCGCCTGCAGGAGAGCCTCGATGGCAGCGGCATCCACGCGCTCCGCATCGAGTTGAGCCTCTGCCTCCCGGTCCTCCTTTAGTATCGCCCTGTTGAACTGCTGGTCCGCCTGCACCATGGGGGACTCGGACGCCGGCACGAAGTCGACGTCCATCGTCTCATACCCGTCGGGGGCCTTCTGCGCCGCGACCTCCGCCATGAACATTGGATCGGCTTCCTCCTCCTTGTAGCTTGGCTCCAGAGAACTCGGGGGTTGGTCTGCCGCAAAGCGAGCTTGGGAACGGAGGTCTGTGGCGCCGACCGCCGCCGCGATTTCTGCGCGGCGCTCCGGCATCAGCATCTTGTAGTAAGTGATCTTGCGGCACACCATGGCTTTCCGACGAACTAGGGGACGCTTGATGCGGGCTAGGGGATCGAAAGGTGGGGCAATGGGCTAGAGATTTGGTGTGGTTTTAGGGCAGTGGCTAGCGTAGGCCGAGCAACGAAGGTTCTGGTGTGAATAGTGGTTCCGGTGACGACCGGTCATTCAGTTTTGACTGTACATCGCTCTTGTCGCGTTCGTGTTGCAGCCCGGCACGCTAGACCCTCCACGTCGCTCACCGAATGGAACGCGCTTCGTCTTGCGTTTTCGCTCGCTTGTGGGACCACAGTTGAGAGCAAACCGACATCCCTCCCCCTCCCCCGCCCGCGTCATTTATTATACCACCACTCCCTCCGTTTTATGCGGAGTAAATAAAAACAGAGGGAGTATACTACGGATGAGGATCCTGTCACATCCCTAGCTTCAGGCATTGCTCTAGGTTAGCTTCATGTGTGCATCATGTCTATATTTTTGAAACTTGAATTGAGGAATATTGGAAGCCTCAAAACCCTAAATAAAAGAGGGGCAAAAACCCTAGAAATCTCATTCATTGCTCCAAAAGGGCTCTTCATAAATGTTTGATAATTTTGGTAAGGGTTCTGGTCCCAACCAAAATATTGAACATTTTTAAGGATTTATTTTTGGGACTTTGAATTTAAATCATTAGCTATTTGAATTTGAATTATATTCATATAATTAGAATATAATTTCAAATATCCCTGAAATATTTTATAAGCTTTTGGAAAAGTCCATCTAGCAATATAAAATATTCAGTGGAGTTTTTGGCATTGTTTGAATTATTTTTAAATTCAAAACAGTGGCAAAAGAATTAAATAAAAACAAAACAGAACAGAAAAATATAACACAGAATTTACCTGGACCTTAC
>NW_021197281.1:0-1519 GCF_002162155.2 Triticum dicoccoides
AAATATCTATGTCTCCATCTTGAACATTTTCACGAATGGAGTTGAAGCGACGCTTGATGTGCCTGGTCTTCTTGTGAAACCTGGGCTCCTTGGCAAGTGCAATAGCTCCAGTGTTGTCACAGAAGCATTTGATCGGCCCCGACGCATTGGGTATGACTCCTAGGTCGGTGATGAACTCCTTCACCCAAATTGCTTCATGTGCTGCCTCCGAGGCTGCCATGTACTCCGCTTCACATGTAGATCCCGCCACGACGCTCTGCTTGCAACTGCACCAGCTTACTGCCCCACCATTCAAAATATACACGTATCAGGTTTGTGACTTAGAGTCATCCAGATCTGTGTCGAAGCTAGCGTCGACGTAACCCTTTACGACGAGCTCTTCGTCACCTCCATAAACGAGAAACATGTCCTTAGTCCTTTTCAGGTACTTCAGGATATTCTTGACCGCTGTCCAGTGTTCCTTGCCGGGATTACTTTGGTACCTTCCTACCAAACTTACGGCAAGGTTTACATCAGGTTTGGTACACAGCATGGCATACATAATAGACCCTATGGCTGAGGCATAGGGGATGACACTCATCTCTTCTATATCTTCTGCCGTGGTTGGACATTGAGCTAAGCTCAATTTCACACCTTGCAACACAGGCAAGAACCCCTTCTTAGACTGATCCATATTGAACTTCTTCAATATCTTATCAAGGTATGTGCTTTGTGAAAGACCTATGAGGCGTCTTGATCTATCTCTATAGATCTTGATGCCTAATATATAAGCAGCTTCTCCAAGGTCCTTCATTGAAAAACTCTTATTCAAGTAGGCCTTAATGCTGTCCAAGAGTTCTATATCATTTCCCATCAAAAGTATGTCATCTACATATAATATGAGAAATGCTACAGAGCTCCCACCCACTTTCTTGTAAACGCAGGCTTCTCCATAAGTCTGCGTAAACCCAAACACTTTGATGATCTCATCAAAGCGAATGTTCCAACTCCGAGATGCTTGCACCAGCCCATAAATCGAGCGTTGGAGCTTGCACACCTTGTCAGCATTCTTAGGATCGACAAAACCTTCCGGCTGCATCATATACAATTCTTCCTTAAGGAAACCATTAAGGAATGCCGTTTTGACGTCCATTTGCCATATCTCATAATCATAGAATGCGGCAATTGCTAACATGATTCGGACGGACTTCAGCTTCGCTACGGGTGAGAAAGTCTCATCGTAGTCAACCCCTTAAACTTGTCGATAACCCTTAGCGACAAGCCTAGCTTTATAGATGGTCACATTACCATCCGCGTCTGTCTTCTTCTTAAAGATCCATTTATTTTCTATGGCTCGCCGATCATCGGGCAAGTCAGTCAAAGTCCATACTTCGTTTTCATACATGGATCCTATCTCGGATTTCATGGCTTCCAGCCATTTGTCGGAATCCGGGCCCGCCATTGCTTCTTCATAGTTCGAAGGTTCACCGTTGTCTAACAACATGATTTCCAAGACAGGGTTGCCGTACCACTCTGGCGC
>NW_021197282.1:0-1720 GCF_002162155.2 Triticum dicoccoides
TGGTAATGGATACCAACATCATAATCCTTTACCAACTCCAACCAATGTCGTTGCCGTAAGTTTAGTTCTGGCTGTGTGAAAATATATTTGAGGCTTTTGTGATCCGTATATATTTCACATCGATTCCCAAGTAAGAAATGCCTCCATTCTTTGAGTGCATGAATAACTGCTGCCATTTCTAAGTCATGAGTGGGATAATTTTCCTCATGCTTGCGAAGTTGCCTTGAAGCGTAGGCGACAACCTTGCCTTCCTGCATCAACACGCATCCGAGACCCTTTCTGGACGCGTCACAATATACTTCAAAATTCTTGTGTATGTCGGGTACAATTAATACCGGTGCTGTCGTTAACTTCTGCTTTAGCTCTTGGAAACTTTTCTCGCAGGCTTCTGTCCATTCAAACTTCTTATCTTTCTTGAGCAACTGTGTCATAGGCTTGGCTATGGTGGAGAATCCTTCAATAAATCTGCGGTAATATCCTGCCATTCCCAAGAAACTCCGTATGTCTGTTACGCTGGCTGGTGACTTCCAGCCAAGTATGGCCTTGAATTTCTCTGGGTCCACTGCGATACCGTCTTGGGTCAGTATGTGGCCTAGAAAGCCTACTTGTCTTAGCCAAAATTCGCACTTGCTGAACTTGGCATACAATTGGTGTTTTCTGAGCTCTCCTAGCACAATCCTGAGATGTTCTGCGTGCTCTTCTAGTGTCTTGGAGTATACCATAATATCTTTGATGAATACCACGACAAACTTGTCCATAGACTTCATAAATACTTTGTTCATGAGGTGAACAAAATATGCTGGGGCGTTAGTTAATCCAAATGGCATCACTGTGAACTCGTACAGTCCATATCTGGAGGTGAAGGCTGTTTTGGGGATATCTTCCGTTCGTACCTTCAATTGATGGTATCCTGACCTTAAGTCAATTTTTGAGAATACCTTGGCCTGAGCGAGTTGATCAAACAAATCGTTTATCCTTGGCATCGGGTATTTGTTTTTGACTGTGACCATGTTAAGTGGTTGATAGTCAATACACAATCTGAGCGTTCCATCTCTCTTTTTGGCAAATAAAATTGGTGATACCCAAGGTGAGGAGGTGGCTCGAATGTATCCTTTGTCTAGCCATTCCTTTATTTGTTTCTTCAACTCAACTAATTCGGATGGTGCCATACGGTACGGTTTCTTGTATATGGGGGTGGTTCCTGGTGCGAGCTCAATGCTGAAATCTATCTCTCGGTCTGGTGGCATGCTTGGTAGCTCTTCAGGGAATACATCTGGAAATTCACACACTACTGGAACCTTGTTTAGCTCAGAAACGTCCACCTTATTTAATCTCGGTTGCCGGGGTATTTTTCCTTCCTTGGCTGATACTCTTATTGTCTTCCCTTGGTGGTGTGTGAGAATTACGGTCCTGTTGAAACAGTCGATAAAACCCTTGTTGGTGGTTAGCCAGTCCATCCCTAGGATGACATCCAGTCCTTTATTTTCCAACACAATAAGATTTGCGTGAAACTCCAATCCTTCGAACTCAATGACCACATTCTGACAGTAATTCTGAGTAGCTTGCTGAATCCCAGGGGACTTGATGATTATGGATTTCTCCAAAGGAAGCATCGAAAAATTATTTTGCAAAGCAAAACTTTTCGAAATGAAAGAGTGAGAAGCTCCAGAATCAAACAAAACCATTGCAGGTATTGTGTTGACAGGAAACGTACCGAGTA
>NW_021197283.1:0-801 GCF_002162155.2 Triticum dicoccoides
TTCTCCACATAAACCCCCTCATTATATTCTATTCCACCCATAGTGCTATGTCCATGGCTCGCGCTCATATATTGCGTGAAAGTTTATAGGTTTGAGATTACTAGAGTATGAAACAATTGCTTGGCTTGTCATCGGGGTTGTGCATGATGAGAGCATTCTTGTGTGATGAAAATGAAACATGACTAAACTATCTGATTTTTTAGGGATGAACTTTCTTTGGCCATGTTATTTTGAGAAGACATAATTGCTTAGTTAGTATGCTTGAAGTATTATTATTTTTATGTCAATATGAACTTTTGTATTGAATCTTTCGGATCTGAATATTCATGCCACAATTAAGAAGAATTACATCAAAATTATGCCAAGTAGCACTCCGCATCAAAAATTCTGTTTTTATCATTTACCTACTCGAGGACGAGCAGGAATTAAGCTTGGGGATGCTTGATATGCCTCCAACGTATCTATAATTTTTGATTGCTCCATGCTATATTATCTACTATTTTGTACATTATTAGGCTTTATTATCCACTTTTATATTATTTTTGGGACTAACCTATTAACCAGAGGCCCAGCCCAGAATTGCTGTTTTTTGCCTATTTTAGGGTTTCGAAGAAAAGGAATATCAAACGGAGTCCAAACGGAATGAAACCTTTGGGAACGTGATTTTCTCAACGAACAAGACCCAGGAGACTTTGACCCTACGTCAAGACACAAAAGAGGAGGCCACGAGGTAGGGGGCGCGCCTACCCCCCCCCCCCCGGCGCGCCCTCCACCCCCTCGTGGGCCCCCTGTTGCTCCACC
>NW_021197284.1:0-1152 GCF_002162155.2 Triticum dicoccoides
AGAGAGAGCCATCAGAACACACACACCATTCCAACTCATATGTTCTGAGAGAGAACCACCTACTCATGTGTTGAGACCAAGATATTCCATTCCTACCATATGAATCTTGATCTCTAGCCTTCCCAAGTTGCTTTCCACTCAAATCTTCTTTCCACTAAATCCAAATCCTATGAGAGAGAGTTGAGTGTTAGGGAGACTATCATTTGAAGCACAAGAGCAAGGAGTTCATTACCTACACACCATTTGTTACTTCTTGGAGAGTGGTGTCTCCTAGATTGGCTAGGTGTCACTTGGGAGCCTCCGACAAGATTGTGGAGTTGAACCAAGGAGTTTGTAAGGGCAAGGAGATCGCCTACTTCGTGAAGATCTACCGCTAGTGAGGCAAGTCCTGTGTGGGCGATGGCCATGGTGGGATAGACAAGGTTGCTTCTTCGTGGACCCTTTGTGGGTGGTTGCTTCTTCGTGGACCCTTCGTGGGTGGAGCCCTGTGTGGACTCGCACAACCATTACCCTTGGGTGGAGCCCTGTGTGGACTCGCGCAACCGTTACCCTTTGTGGGTTGAAGTCTCCATCAACGTGGATGTAGGATAGCACCACCTATCCGAACCACGGGAAAAACATCTGTGTCTCCAATTGTGTTTGAATTCTCCAAACCCTTCCCTTTACATTCTTGCAAGTTGCATGCTTTACTTTCCGCTGCCTATATACTCTTTGCATGCTTGCTTGAATCATGTGATGATTGCTTGACTTGTCCTAAATTAGCTAAAATCTGCCAAGAACTAAAATTGGGAAAAGGTTAAGTTTTTATTTGGTCAAGTAGTCTAATCACCCCCCTCTAGACATACTTTCGATCCTACAAGTGGTATCAGAGCTTTGGTCTCCATTTGCTTTGATCTCCATAGCTTTTGGTGGTCATAGCCTTGGTTTCACAACCTAGGAGAGTATGGCATCTAGCGAGGGAAATTATCACCGTAGAGGTCCTTACTTTGATGGTACTAATTTTGCTAGTTGGAAGCATAAAATGAAAATGCATATTCTTGGACATAACCCCGCCGTTTGGGCTATTGTGTGTGTTGGTTTGCAAGGTGACTTCTTTGATGGGAGAGAACCAAACCGTGAAGCTACCGCGGATGAGTTGAAGATGTTGCAATA
>NW_021197285.1:0-920 GCF_002162155.2 Triticum dicoccoides
GCCTAGCACAAGATCATGTAGTTCGTATGCTAAAGCTTTTCTAATGTCAAGTATCATTTCCTTAGACCATGAGATTGTGCAACTCCCGGATACCGTAGGAGTGCTTTGGGTGTGCCAAACGTCACAACGTAACTGGGTGGCTATAAAGGTACACTACGGGTATCTCTGAAAGTGTCTGTTGGGTTGGCACGAATCGAGATTGGGATTTTGTCACTCCGTGTAAACGGAGAGGTATCTCTGGGCCCACTCGGTAGGACATCATCATAATGTGCACAATGTGACCAAGGGGTTGATCACGGGATGATGTGTTACGGAACGAGTAAAGAGACTTGCCGATAACGAGATTGAACAAGGTATCGGTATACCGACGATCGAATCTCGGGCAAGTACCATACCGCTAGACAAAGGGAATTGTATACGGGATTGATTGAGTCCTTGACATCGTGGTTCATCCGATGAGATCATCGTGGAACATGTGGGAGCCAACATGGGTATCCAGATTCCGCTGTTGGTTATTGACCGGAGAACGTCTCGGTCATGTCTGCATGTCTCCCGAACCCGTAGGGTCTACACACTTAAGGTTCGATGACGCTAGGGTTATAAAGGAAGTTTGTATGTGGTTACCGAATGTTGTTCGGAGTCCCGGATGAGATCTCGGACGTCACGAGGAGTTCCGGAATGGTCCGGAGGTAAAGATTTATATATAGGAAGTCCTGTTTCGGCCATCGGGACAAGTTTCGGGGTCATCGGTATTGTACCGGGACCACCGGAAGGGTCCCGGGGGCCCACCGGGTGGGGCCACCTGCCCCGGGGGGCCACATGGGCTGTAGGGGGTGCGCCTTGGCCTACATGGGCCAAGGGCACCAGCCCCTAGAGGCCCATGCGCCAAGATATAGGAAAAAGGGGAGAGTCCTAAAGGG
>NW_021197286.1:0-896 GCF_002162155.2 Triticum dicoccoides
GCAACTCGTCTCTCCTCAGGATATTGTAAACATGTAAATCGTTGTTCAGTTTCTAACTCCCAAGTAAGATATATATCAGGAACATATCTACCCTCAAATGGTGGAATATTCAATTTCAGTTTAGGAATATGGACATCATCTCGTACCTGAGGTGGTGGTGCAGGCCTACCATTACGAATATATACCTGAGGTCGACCTGCTGGTGGCGGTACAGGTGGCTGCACGTAGTGTTGATTTTGATCAACCTCATCCTCATAATCTCCCACATAATCATCCTCCTCCGCATCAGCAGCAGGAGCCACAGAAGTATCAACAGCAGCACCAACAGTTTGGCCAAACGCAAGAGGAACACGGCTCGCTCGGCGGAGGTCTGCTTCGCGACGTGGAGGTAGTCGTTGTTGTTGTTGTTGGAGAGGTGCGTTAGGTGCAGCGGGTGGTGATGGTGGAAGGCGCGCGAGCAATTCATTAAACTTGTTATCGAGCTTTGTTTCGAACGTCTTCTCAAGGCCAGTGATTTTCTCCATGGCCTCTTCAAAATTGTTCAGCACATCTTGCACCTGTTCAGTCATCATTTGCTGAAACTTATCATGAAGCTCCTTGTTCGATAAATTCTCCCAGTCAATCTCGTCGGCTTGTGATCCTGGCATGGTTAGCAGCAATAGAAACACACAAGAATATGATCCTACAGACTACGAACAAGTGGTGGTGGTGGGTGTCACAAATCCGTCAAGCAAATCTCAAATTCTTACCAGTTCTTACCCAGCAGCAGGCGGTGATCGGCAACCGTTGTAGTCAAAAACTCTCAAAGCTTGGATAGAGCGATTACCAGGGAGAGTCAAACGCACGACGTAGATGTATGTGGAGCTGGGAAGGCTTATAATATGGTAGCAAAAAGG
>NW_021197287.1:0-2453 GCF_002162155.2 Triticum dicoccoides
TATCAGGATCTTTCCAACACAATGTGCTTGCCAAAGGATAAAATGTAAAAAAGAACGGTTAAGATCACCATGACTCTTGCATAAGGTATAAGGCAAGAATAAAAGATAGGCCCTTCGCAGAGGGAAGTAGAGGTTGTCATGCGCTTTTATAGTTGGATGCATAAAATCTTAATGCGAGAGAACGTCACTTTATATTGCCACTTGTGATAGGGACCTTTATTATGCAGTCCGTCGCTTTTATTACTTCCCCATCACAAGATCGTAAAGCTTATTTTCTCCGCACTAATAGATCATACATATTTAGAGAGCAATTTTTATTGCATGCACCGATGACAACTTACTTGAAGGATCTACTCAATCCATAGGTAGGTATGGTGGACTCTCATGGCAATACTGGTTTAAGGGATGTTTGGAAGCACAAGTAGTATCTCTACTTGGTGCACAGAATTTGGCTATCATGAGGGGGAAAGGCAAGCTCAGCATGTTGAATGATCCATGACAATATTACTTTATTTCAGATATAAGAAAACATAACCCATTACGTTGTCTTCCTTGTCCAACATCAACCTTTTAACATGTCATATTTTAATGAGTGCTCACAATTACAAAAGATGTCCAAGATAGTATATTTATATGTGAAATCTCTCTTCCCTCAATATTCTTTCATGAATTGTTCAAGTACCAATACAATGTTTGCTAACCTTCAATAAATTTACCACCTCTACTTCTTATATGTGAAGTCATTACTCCCCATGGCATAAGCAAATGAAACATATAAAATTTAAGATTTATTATATTCAATTCATTCAACCATTTACCCATAGGATATATGTGAAGCACGTGAATGAATAACAAACTACTCTGAAAGATATAAGTGAAGATCAATGAGTAGTTAAATAATTATTTAGCTATGTGAAGACTCTCCCATTTAATAATTTCATATCTTGATACTTTATTCAAACAGCAAGTAAAACAAAATAAAATGACATCTAAGAATAGCAAACATCATGTGAAGAAGCAAAAACTTAGGATCAATCGATACTAACTGATAGTTGTTGAAGAAGAAAGGTGGGATGCCAACCGGGGCATCCCCAAGCTTAGACGCTTGAGACTTCTTGAAATATTATCTTGGGATGCCTTGGGCATCCCCCAGCTTGAGCTTTTGTGTCTCCTTAATTCCTCTCATATCACGGTCTCCCTAAATCTCAAAAGCTTCATCCACACAAAACTCAACAAGGACACGTGAGATAAATTAGTATAAACCAATGCAAAAACCTTACCATACTCTTCTGTAGCAAATCACTAAAATTATTAATCAACATTGCATACTAAATGCCTCCGCATATTTAATAGTCCTATCCTCAAATAGAATCATTAAACAAGCAAACATATGCAAACATAACAGCAATCTACCTAAACAGGACAGTCTGTGAAGAATGCAGCAAGATCCATACTTCCCTAGCTCCAAAAATTATGAAAGAATATTATCACTGTAGTAAATTTATCAGAGCTTATTATGCAAAAGGTTTCAACATTTTATCACATCCTGACTTTTCTAGGGAATTTTTGCAACAGCGGTAAATTTTCTTTTTTCAAACAGCAACATGTAGGCATGTAAAATAGGCATAGTAAAGGCTATAAATGCCACTTTTATTGAAATAAAAGATGCAAACCATTTTTCTAAATAACATCAAGCAAATCCTAACAAAATAAATTGACGCTCCAAGCAAAACACATATCATGTGGTGAATAAAAATATAGCCCCAAGTAAAGTTACCGATGAACGAAGACGAAAGAGGGGATGCCTTTCGGGGAATCCCAAAGCTTAGGCTCTTGGTTGTCCTTGAATATTACCTTGGGGTGCCTTGGGCATCCCGAAGCTTAGTATCTTGCCACTCCTTATTCCATAATCCATCGAATCTTTACCAAAAACTTGAAAACTTGACAACACAAAACTTAACAGAAAACTTGTGAGCTCCGTTAGTAAAAGAAAACAACCCACCACTTCAACGTACTGTAATGAACTCATTCTTTATTTATATTGGTTTTAAACCTACTGTATTACAATTTTTCTATGGTTCATAAACTCTATTACTAGCCATAGATTCATCAAAATAAGCAAACAACACACGAAAACAGATTCTGTCAAAAACAGAACAGTCTGTGGTAATCTGTAGGTTTCAAATACTTATGTAACCCCAAAAATTCTAAAATAAATTTCTGTACGTGAGGAATTTAACTATTAATCATCTTAAAAAATAATTAACTAAATAGCACTCTCCATTAAAAAATGGCAGCAAATCTCGTGAGCGCTAAAGTTTCTGTTTTTTACAGCAGGATCGCAAAGACTTTCCCCAAGTCTTCCTAAAGATTCTACTTGGAACAAACACTAATTAAAAGCATAAAACCACATCTAAACAGAGGCTAGATTAATTATTTATTACTAAACAGGA
>NW_021197288.1:0-1027 GCF_002162155.2 Triticum dicoccoides
CCGGATGCGTCCGCCGCCGCCCGCCTCCGCCACTCAGGCGCTGCCACGTGGGCGCGCGCCCACTTCGCCGCCGCCGGCCCGGGAGGCCCAGGAGGGGCCCCCGAGGCCCGATCCGTCGCCGCCCTTCGTCCCGTGCCCCGCCGTCGTCCTCTTCCCGGCCGGCTGCCGGCGCCGCCGCGCCCCGCCACCGCTCGCCGCTCCGGCCACCGGCCTCCTCGCCGCCCCGCGCCGCCGAGCGCCGCCGCCCTCGCCCGCTGCTCCGGCGACCGACTCCGGTCGGCCCGGCCTCCTCCAACCTCCCCGGCGCCGCCTCGCGTCTCCCTCCGGTGAGCTCCGGCGAGAGCCCAGCGGACCTCGGTTTCCGCGTCGGTGAACAGTGCCCCGATCTGGATCTCAGATCCGAAATTCTAGGGTTGACTTTTTCCCTCTCCCTCTAATTTTTATGCATTCTTTGACTGCTTGTATCTCCGCAACCGTAGCTCCGTTTTGGGCATATGATATATCAAAATCTTCGCCTCGACATGTACATCATTTCATTCCATTGCATCATTTGCATTTGAGATCATCTTGATACCCAAAATGCTGTTAGAAGGAGGCTTCGTGAGTTAAATTGCAGATCCGTTAGTTCATCATGCACTCTTGTCATTTTTGTCATGTTTAATTCGTGCATGATATGCCTGTGCCCCTTTGGGATGTATTGTGAAGCATTTTGTCTTCTTTCCAGAGGTGCCACCCATGCATTTTTAGGATGTGTGTGTTGTCTTGTGCAAGCTTGCGAAGAGAGGTACCTGAGATTGCAGATTCCAGGGACTTAGTGATTTTCACTAAGTCTGGGATATTTTAGTTCATGATGCTATATGTCCAGCTTGTTTGCTAGTGATCCGTGCCTCTTTTGAGGATGATCAGTAAGGGAGTTTTGATATTTAAGTTATGCTCTATCCATCCATGTCTTTTTTGGCATTTGTGGAGTGCTCTAGGTTGACTCAATCGAGCTCAACTTTTGCTTCGTTGTTAATCTGGGCAGATC
>NW_021197289.1:0-1418 GCF_002162155.2 Triticum dicoccoides
ATATGACTAGAGCGCTCGATGTATCGGTGTGTGTGGGGGGGAGGGGGTGGTGGGATTGGTAGGCAGAGGCCTAACTATGGAGGTAGAACGACTCGTATATGTGTTGAGAAGGAGAGACCCAGCTATGTCTTGAGGGAGATCGGTCGACATCCATACATAACTGAAGGACGGGAAATATGATGGGAGAGAGATAGAGGAGAGAGAGGGATAGAGTGCTGGATGGGTGATGGAGTTGCTTTTCGAAGATGGTGGGAGAGGCCTACTAGACAAACTGAGGGTGGAACTGCAATGTTATCAATAAGAGTGGGGATGTGTTTCTGTGTGTGCGTGTGCGTGATAGATCTGTCGGGACGCATCCATGGATGATGAAGGGGAACCATGTGTTTGGTAAGCAAACCTAACTAGATCGGTAGATCAATTGTTGTTTGTTGGAGGAAGGGAGAGGCACAACTAATGAGGTAGATCGATTGACGTGTGGGTAAAAATGAGTTATAAGGACCTAGCTAGCTATATGTATAGCGAGAGATTGGTAGGTGTACGTCCGTTTGTTATAGGCTATTAAGGCCCAGCGAGGTTGATAGACAGAGAGAATGGAGCTAGGAGGTGGTGCGAGAGGCCCAACTACTAGCTAGATAGGGGGAGGAGTGTGCGGTTGTGAGAGAGCGATGAAAAGAGGGGCGAGAGTTTACACGTGTGTCTGACCGTATGAGAGACACAAGGCAAGGACACATAAAGGAGGAGATTGAAGGTGTTAGGGAAGCTGATCCACCAACACCTATGGGGACCGGGCCCCTTTCAGTTCGGAGGGGGGCGGAGGCCGCGCAAAGAGCGGATCGAGGCAGTACACGCGAGCAGTTTTACCCAGCTTCGGGCCGCACGGATGCGTAAAACCCTACTGCTGCTTGTTTGTGTGTATTGAATTCTTGCTCAGGAGCGATGGACGCTGCCAGACCGAGCGTGAGAGTGTCCCTGATGTTTCGAATGAGCCGAACCCCCTCTACGTTGTGCTTGGGCCTCCTTTTATACTTTCAAGGGGTCACCGACAGGTGGCAACGTAGACTAGAAGGGTAAAAATGGAAAAGGATGCGCTAGGTGCAGCTACCGCTACTGTGGACACAGTGCACCCTACCTAATTCTGACGGCAGGGGACAAGGTCATTGAATGCCCGTCTGAGTTGCCTAAACAGTGCAAAAAGTGACCGTTAGGAGCGCCACCATTTGCCAGGATGGCCTTCTCTTCATCTCCGCTTGCCACCGCGTACCCCTGGCTGCACAGGCTCCCGCCACGCGCCCCTGAGGAAGCCTCATGGCGACACGCGGGTGGGTGCGCTGGAGCGTGTGTACAGAGTGGCAGCGGGCCCCCGGCAAGTACCTTGTCGGGGTCGTCGTCTTGTCGAGTCCAGAAGCTTGTCGCTCACC
>NW_021197290.1:0-1334 GCF_002162155.2 Triticum dicoccoides
GCGGCGTTCGCCAGCTCCTTGTCCACTGGAAGGGCGAAGCTGCGTCACTGGCAACGTGGGAGGATCTTGACAGTTTCGTCGAGCGCTACCCCGCTTTTCAGCTCGAGGACGAGCTGCTCGTCGAGGGGGGGGGGGAGAGATGTCATGTGGGGCGCTGCGTACAGGTGCGGGTCGCGCGCCCAGGAGCAGCAGCCAGCGGCCACAGCTGGCGAGGCATGATCGGGGCAAGGAGTCCTGATCCTACGAGTCCAGGAGTAGTTAGTTTCCTAGTTTGTTCTGATCCTACGTTGGTTCCTAGAGTCCAGGAGTTAGTTTCCTAGTTTGTTAGAAGCCCATAAGGCCTTTATATATCCTGTAATCTGCACCCTTTGACGCAAGCAAGAAATCATTATCTCCTACCTCTTCTTCTACTCCTAATCTCTTCTCCTGCACCATTGAGCAGTTAGGCAAAAACCCTAGCGCTCCTATCAACCGAGACTACGAACTACGTAGTCGAGGTCCTGCTGTCTTTGGCACCGAGGTCCTTGACAGGATAACCCAATAGGTGACACATATCTAGAGTAGTGCCAGTTCATCGGAAAAGCCATGGATCCCAAGAACACCACCACCACCACCACGTTAGTCCAGCGCTTGGGCAGCAGTGAAGTTCGGCTGCTCCGCGTAGAACTTCTGGTCCTCTTCAGCACCTTGGCGTGGATCCTCCTCGAGCGGTTCGGCTCATTGCGCCGGCGGTACAGTCACGGCTTCTTCCGCCTCCTCATATGGACGGTGTACACACTATCCACTGTGCTGGCGCCCTACACCGTCGGTCTGCTGCAGGCTGGTCCATTCCGCGACCAGACGTTCGTCCTCTGGGGCACCATCCTCCTCCTCATCCAAGTACACTCTGACTCCCTCTCAGTCTACAGTATTCAGGATATTGAACAGAGGAAAAAGATGCTAGCGCAGCAAGTGTTGCAGATCTTTCTGGTGCTATGGCTGATCATCAATGGTAGCGGTGGCAACAAGAGTTACAGCGCTACCATATGGATTGTCTATATTCTCAGCATCATCCAGGCATTTAGAAAGTTTGGGCATTTAAGTAAGGCGAGCAAAAAGGGAGGTTTGGTGGAGCATTCTAAAGTGATTGCTGATCACATGGTGAATGAGCATCAGCTAGTAGATCAGGGCATCATTAATCCAAGCACGATGGAGGGGTACAGCTACATATTTCACGGGGAAATGAAACTGTCTTCCCTGCTTCCAGCCGCACCCGAGTACAGAGTTGAATTAAAAGAGGTGACCAGTGTCAAGTACATCACCATTGATTCTGTTTGGCGATGGATTGAGTCTCG
>NW_021197291.1:0-1062 GCF_002162155.2 Triticum dicoccoides
TTTCGACTGCCCGGACCCAAAAACTGGAAACGGGTCAAAAAAAACTTCCTATAATGGCACCTGTCTCAAAACACTCAGAAACACCTAAAAATAGGATAGCCAGAAAATTTTTCGAAAAATGCGTTTTCGAAAAATTTTGGGCCTAAACGGAGCGTGGCTACCCGACTCTTTTTTTTTCGAAACCTACTCCGGCAAGGAAACACGAATCGGAATCTAGATGGATCTCGAAAACAAACCTAATATGACAAGAACTCGGATTGGTGGTGGATATATGGTGGTAGATGGCAGCGGTGGTGCTATATGACAGCTGTGGTGGTATATGGATACGGATTCGAAGCGGTGGCGGAAAAGCGGTGGTGGTAGATGGCAGGGGTGATGATGATGGTGCGGCGGCGGCGTGACAACTTATGACCAGAACTCGAAACTCTAAAAGACTAGACTCTAAGACCAGCAAGTAGACACGACGATGCAACCGCAAATTCAACAAAGCAAAACCCTAAAAAGATTATGCAAAGGCTCAGATTGGTTCGGATATGATGAACTAACCCTAATTTTTTTTTGTGGCTTTTTCGTGGACTGTAGGTATGAAGAACAGACTCGATCTAAACTACGAAAAACTGTAAAATCTCACCGAGCAACCTGGAAATCTGATACCACTTGATAGAGGCAAAGGTGTCCCGTCTTTCGATGAGATGGTGGATTTCGCTTTGGTGGAAGTCGACTTTGACGATCCGACTACGAACGTGCGAGGACGTCGCGCCTTAGCAATCGCTAAACCAACTCCGAGAGGTTATTGACCGCGCCGGAGCACGATCAACCTGACCACGAGGGTCTGTTTCCTGCGAGCAAACGAAGAACAAGCAAGAAACTGAGATTGCAATCTGGATATTGCGAATATAAGATGAAAGCTTTATTGATCAAGGTGGGGTTCTGTGACGCCTTTGTCTGGTCGTTGAACACAAACGAAGTACGCGAAGTTGCAGCTATGGCGAACTTTTAATCTAAACAAAACCCAAAGTCTAAACGATGCCCTAAGGGCTGTATATATGGAGGAAGAGGGGG
>NW_021197292.1:0-1693 GCF_002162155.2 Triticum dicoccoides
ATTTCACCCGCACAGCATGTGCGAAAGAGTAGAGAGGGTCACGGCAAAAACTGGACGCACTTCCTGTACAAACTGGACAATCTCTTTCGGAGTATCAGGGTTTCGGACGAGACTCATCTGTTACACAGGCACTTCAATGTTTTTTAAACTTATTTGAACTCCGGACTTCTTTTGTGTTCAGTATGCAGCATTCAAACCGACGTCATCAATTTCCAACATGTTCTGACATCATTTGTTGTTTTTCAGTCATTTACCTAATTGTCTAGAGAGCTAAATGACCGTGAAATTGAAAATCACTACAAAATGAACTCTGAAAATGTTGAAACGTGGCATGGTATCATCATTTCCCCCGCATATCATGTGCGAAAGAGTAGAGAGGGTCACGGCAAAAACTGGACGCACTTCGTGTACAAACTGGACAATCTCTTTCGGAGTATTAGGGTTTCGGACGAGAACTCATTTGTTAGACGGGCACTTCAATGTTTTTTAAACTTATTTGAACTCCGGACTTCTGTTGTGTTCAGTATGCAGTATTCAAAGCGACGTCATCAATTTCCAATATGTTCTAACATCATTGGTTGTTTTTCAGTCATTTACCTAATTGTTTAGAGAGCTAAATGACCGTGAAATCTAAAATCACTACAAAATGAACACTGAAAATCTTGAAACTTGGCATGGTATTATCATTTCACCCGCATAGCATGTGCGAAAGAGTAGAGAGGGTCACGGCAAAAACTGGACGCACTTCGTGTACAAACTGGACAATCTCTTTCGGAGTATCAGGATTCCGGACGAGAACTCATCGGTTACACGGGCACTTCAATTTTTTTAAACTTATTTGAACTACGGACTTCTTTTGTGTTCAGTATGCAGCATTCAAAGCGACATCATCAATTTCCAACATGTTCTGACTGTTGGGGAACGTAGCAGAATTTTAAAATTTTCTACGCATCACCAAGATCAATCTATGGAGTCATCTAGCAACGAGGGAGTGTTGAGTGCATCTACATACCCTTGTAGATCGCGCGCGCGGAAGCGTTCAAGAGAACGGGGTTGATGGAGTCGTACTCGTGGTGATCCAAATCACCGATGACCAAGTGCCGAACGGATAGCACCTCCGCGTTCAACACACATACGAACGTCTTCTCCTTCTTGATCCAGCAAGGGGGAAGGAGAGGTTGATGAAGATCCAACAGCACGACGGCGTGGTGGTGGATGCAGCAAAATCCCGGCAGGGCTTCGCCAAGCGCAAGCGGGGAGGAGACGTGTTACGGAGGGAGAGGGAGGCGCCAAGAGCAAGGGGGTTGTGGCTGCCCTCTCTCCTCCCTCTTTATATATAGGGGCCTTGGGGGGGCGCCGGCCCTAGGAGATGGATCTCCAAGGGGCGGCGGCCAAGGGGTGGCTTCCCCCCCAAGCCAAGTGGGGGGCGCCCCCACCCCTAGGGTTTCCCAACCCTAGGCGCAGGGGAGGCCCAAGGGGGGCGCACCATCCCACCAGGGGCTGGTTCCTCCTCCCACTTCAGCCCATGGGGCCCTCCGGGATAGGTGGCCCCACCCGATGGACCCCCGGGACCCTTCCGGTGGTCCCGGTACAATACCGGCGACCCCCGAAACCTTCCCGATGGCCGAAACTGGACTTCCTATATATAAATATTTACCTCCAGACCATTCCGAAACTGTTGGCTCTGTTTATC
>NW_021197293.1:0-1850 GCF_002162155.2 Triticum dicoccoides
CGTCCGTGCAAAGTCAAAGGGCTAGATCCCGTGGTCAAACGCTACAGGGTTAGCCGGGACGGGGGCCCTGTGGGGTAGCAATGCCACCGGAGCGTCGTACCGGGCCCTCATACATGCGGGGTGGTGTTGTGGCGTGTCCGAAGAGGCGGCACGCGTCTCCGGGTTGTGGCCCCCCTCACGGACGGCAATGAAACGGTAGTAGACGTTCTGCGGTAACGATGCAGCATGAATATTATTAAATACTTGGAGCGCGATAAAATCA
This sequence comes from Triticum dicoccoides, assembly GCF_002162155.2. NCBI lineage: Eukaryota > Viridiplantae > Streptophyta > Magnoliopsida > Poales > Poaceae > Triticum > Triticum dicoccoides. Next base: position 263 of record NW_021197293.1, read on the forward strand.
TGAGTTCTTTACACAACGTGGGCACATGTGCTATAGGACTGATGGTAATTTTTCATAATTTTTTGTGATGGAGAAGTATCTGAACACTTCCCTCTACGCGGATTGCTCTTCGCACGTCTACGACTGTGGCCGGCGGCCTCCGGGGGCTAGCATACCGTCAAATCTTGCGTAGGCGGCCTCTCACAAATCTGGAAGTGTTGAGGCGGTTGCAAACGCCCAGCATGCGTCTCCGGGGTGTGCCCCCCCCCCTCACAGACGCCGCCGCCGCCGGCACCTGGAGGGGGGAAACGGACGCGTCGGGTCTACACGGAGTGGATGTAGCTGTGGGTTTGGCCCGGATGTTGCTCCAAAGTGTTCCTCTGGGCCGACCTAACACAACCGGGTGGAGAGGTCCACTGGTCAAAGCCCGTCCGTGCAAAGTCAAAGGGCTAGATCCCGTGGTCAAACGCTACAGGGTTAGCCGGGACGGGGGCCATGGGGGGGTAGCAATGCCACCGGAGCGTCGTACCGGGCCCTCATACATGCGGAGTGGTGTTGTGGCATGTCCGAAGAGGCGGCACGCGTCTCCGGGTTGTGGCCCCCCCTCACGGACGGCAATGAAACGGTAGTAGACGTTCTGCGCTAACGATGCAGCGTGAATATTATTAAATACTTGGAGCGCGATAAAATCATGAGTTTTTTACAAAACGTGGGAACATGTGCTATAGGACTGATGGTAATTTTTCATAATTTTTTGTGATGGAGAAGTATCTGAATACTTCCCTCTACGCGGATTGCTCTTCGCACGTCTACGACTGTGGCCGGCGGCCTCCGGGGGCTAGCATACCGTCAAATCTTGTGTAGGCGGCCCCTCACAAATCTAGAAGTGTTGAGGCGGTTGCAAACGCCCAGCACGGGTCTCCGGGGTGTGCCCCCCCCCTCACGGACGCCGCCGCCGCCGGCACCTGGAGGGGGGAAACGGACGCGTCGGGTCTACACGGAGTGGATGTAGCTGTGGGTTTGGCCCGGATGTTGCTCCAAAGTGTTCCTCTGGGCCGACCTAACACAACCGGGTGGAGAGGTCCACTGGGCAAAGCCCGTCCGTGCAAAGTCAAAGGGCTAGATCCCGTGGTCAAACGCTACAGGGTTAGCCGGGACGGGGGCCCTGGGGGGGTAGCAATGCCACCGGAGCGTCGTACCGGGCCCTCATACATGCGGGGTGGTGTTGTGGCATGTCCGAAGAGGCGGCACGCGTCTCCGGGTTGTGGCCCCCCCTCACGGACGGCAATGAAACGGTAGTAGACGTTTTGCGGTAACGATGCAGCGTGAATATTATTAAATACTTGGAGCGCGATAAAATCATGAGTTTTTTACACAACGTGGGCACATGTGCTATAGGACTGATGGTAATTTTTCATAATTTTTTGTGATGGAGAAGTATTTGAACACTTCCCTCTACGCGGATTGCTCTTCGCACGTCTACGACTGTGGCCGGCGGCCTCCGGGGGCTAGCATACCGTCAAATCTTGCGTAGGCGGCCTCTCACAAATCTAGAAGTGTTGAGGCGGTTGCAAACGCCCAGCACGCGTCTCCGGGGTGTGCCCCCCCC
>NW_021197294.1:0-1049 GCF_002162155.2 Triticum dicoccoides
TGTAGACCCGACGCGTCCGTTTCCCCCCTCCAGGTGCCGGCGGCGGCGGCGTCCGTGAGGGGGGGGCACACCCCGGAGACGCGTGCTGGGCATTTGCAACCGCCTCAACACTTCCAGATTTGTGAGAGGCTGCCTACGCAAGATTTGACGGTATGCTAGCCCCCGGAGGCCGCCGGCCACAGTCGTAGACGTGCGAAGAGCAATCCGCGTAGAGGGAAGTGTTCAGATACTTCTCCATCACAAAAAATTATGAAAAATTACCATCAGTCCTATAGCACATGTGCCCACGTTGTGTAAAAAAGTCATGATTTTATCGCGCTCCAAGTATTTAATAATATTCACGCTGCATCGTTACCGCAGAACGTCTACTACCGTTTCATTGCCGTCCGTGAGGGGGGGCCACAACCCGGAGACGCGTGCCGCCTCTTCGGACACGCCACAACACCACCCCGCATGTATGAGGGCCCGGTACGACGCTCCGGTGGCATTGCTACCCCACAGGGCCCCTGTCCAGGCTAACCCTGTAGCGTTTGACCACGGGATCTAGCCCTTTGACTTTGCACGGACGGGCTTTGACCAGTGGACCTCTCCACCCGGTTGTGTTAGGTCGGCCCAGAGGAACACTTTGGAGAAACATCCGGGCCAAACCCACAGCTACATCCACTCCGTGTAGACCCGACGCGTCCGTTTCCCCCCTCCAGGTGCCGGCGGCGGCGGCGTCCGTGAGGGGGGGGGCACACCCCGGAGACACGTGCTGGGCGTTTGCAACCGCCTCAACACTTCTAGATTTGTGAGAGGCCGCCTACGCAAGATTTGACGGTATGCTAGCCCCCGGAGGCCGCCGGCCACAGTCGTAGACGTGCGAAGAGCAATCCGCGTAGAGGGAAGTGTTCAGATACTTCTCCATCACAAAAAATTATGAAAAATTACCATCAGTCCTATAGCACATGTGCCCACGTTGTGTAAAAAACTCATGATTTTATCGCGCTCCAAGTATTTAATAATATTCACGCTGCATCGTTACCGCAGAACGTCTACTACCGTTTCAT
>NW_021197295.1:0-1278 GCF_002162155.2 Triticum dicoccoides
AAAGATCACGGGCCACCGTCCTAGTGATCTATTCTAGTAACAGACGCAATATTCAATCTCGTTGCTCTGGACCCCTTTCGCATGTTGTTTCAGACATCGAACGATTACCTACCCATTTGAAACTTCTCATGGTACCTTCTTACTTTACTCTCGATATTTTCTTAATTATCTATTCAAGAGTTACTTTCTACCACATTCCCTGAGTTATCTGCTAGATAGCCAACCTTGTAAGGTCCGTTCTTCCGCAGTTACCCCTTACCTATTCGTAAGTACGTTGGAGATCCCGAAGAAAAGGATGACTTCACCATGATGACCTGAAGCAGAGGAATGAAGACGTCAATGTAATGGATCGACCTGTTCGAGGAGAGCAACCAAGACCGAGAAGATCAGTTAGATTTTTCGTAACCCAATCCCTTCCCCCTTGCCTCCCCTCTTAAATCTCGGGACGAGATTTCTTGTAGTGGAGGGGAATTGTGACGCCCGGATAATTAGGCTACAGTAATCCCTCGTTAACGATGTCGCGTCACCTCTGTCACTGTAGTTAATCTCGGGTTAGTTCAAAAACCGATTCAAAATTCAAATTCAAACTCAAGTCAAACTAGTAAAGTTTTCAAATGTCAAAACTAAAAAGTACAAACGGTGACAACTAATACAAGGGTAATTATGGTGCAACAAACACATTTTTATAAAATGGCTAAATGGTTTAAAATGATTTAAATAGAAAAGAAAGAAAATACAAAAGTGGAAAACAAAAAACAAAAAAAGAAAGAGAAAGCCCCCCCTTCCTGGGTCGTGGCCCAACTGGGCCAACCCACCTAGCCCATTCGGCCACACCCACCGGCCCAACCCCTCCCCTCAATAACCCCACCAGGGGGGAAACCCTAACCCAATCCCCGCACCCACTTACCCCCCTCCTCTCTCTCGATCTAGATTGGGATCCAGAGGAGACCAAAGCCGCCCGGTGCGCTCCCGCCACACGCCGGCGCCCGGAGCTCGACGACCCCGCCGCCAGGAGACCTCCCCACCGGCCTGCTTCCTCCTCTCCACCGGCGTGCCTCCTCCTCGTCGACGCCGTCCCCGTCCCCCTCCACCACGGTCCTCCCCGACCTCCATCGAGCACGCTGCCCGTTCCCTACGCACCCCGGTGAGGACCCCGGTCCTCCTGCTCCCCGTCCCCTCTCGTCGGTGCTTGCCTCGCTCCGGTGCCGCGCTCGTCGCGCCCCGGCCCGTGCTCACCGTGGCCTCGCCCCGCCCGGCGTGCCCCTGTTCGCCACCCCC
>NW_021197296.1:0-1602 GCF_002162155.2 Triticum dicoccoides
GAGTTCTATTTCTGCCTCCGGAGCGCCCTCTTTTTTTGAGTGGGATGCAAAGGAAGGGTAAGATAGTAAGGGATACGGCACTAGACTAACACCTAATTAATACTTAATTTAATATAAGTAGTTAAACAGTTAACTAGACTAAACTTTTTATCATAGTACTTTGAGAAATTAAGCGGGCGAGCGGCGGGAATCGAACCCGTATCTTCTCCTTGGCAAGGAGATATTTTACCATTGAACTACGCTCGCTACGGTATATATTTTATAGCGTATATCCGCCTGGGTCGACCTTCTATGTCTGGGTCGACCGTTTCATTTCATTTTCTATTATATTAGAGTTTTCCTTTTTTTATTATCTGTCAATGAATATTCTAATGGGAATGGAATTTCATAATACTGAAAGAGAAGAGCTAGCAATTCGGAACGCAAATTGCGTTTTAATACGTCTCACTATTCTAATTTTTTATAAGAAATGACCTTTATTATTTCTTTTTTATGGGGTTAATAAATATTAACCAAATTTAATTTAAGAAATGAGAGAATTCAGAATAGCTACGAGAAAGACTAGTCCAATCCATAATGATGTACCAGAAAATACAACATTTTTATTATTTGACCAACCATCAGGAGAAGCAAATACAAGGAGTACACTAATTACTAACACTGAGGAAGTCGCAATTAATGCAAAAACAGCTAATTGGAAAGCAATAGTCATATTTCTAATCCTCCAAGCTACCATCAAATAAAGTTGACTACATATTTGATCCCTCACTTAACCAAAATTGTAAAAAAATACAAGAAGTAGGAGGGGTTTAATCATGAATCCATTGATTCTTCTCTTTAATTCAAATTTATTACTTAAACCGCTTTTTTATTTGGATATGGGGGTGAGAAGAGATTATTTACTCTTTATTTCACAAGCGGGTATAGCGGATCCTGTATCCGTGTATACAATATACAGAGATATATCGAAAAGGAACTTGTATCTGATATCTTTCTAGAGGCTAATACATCTTTTTATTTTTTATATGGCTATGTTCTATTTGTAGGAGTAAAATAAGGATTAGGCTGTGGAGAGATGGCTGAGTGGTTGATAGCTCCGGTCTTGAAAACCGGTATAGTTCTAGGAACTATCGAGGGTTCGAATCCCTCTCTCTCCTTTTGCTTATTGAATACGTTTGTTTCTTTCATTTTTTTTCTGTCCCTTATCTTTCTTTCATAAAAAGGAATGAATGGCTCGGCTAGATGGAATAACCGAGCCAGAACAGAAAAAAAGTAGAACAGGTATAAATAAGAAAATCTTAGTTAAGAGGGTTCATGTAAAGAACAGGTTCCAAATCACGATCGATTCCCTTTTCAAAACCTGCTGCAGCAGCTCGGGCTCTTCCTGCATGCCATAAATGGCCCACAAAAAAGAAGAATCCTAGAACAAAATGAGAAGTTGATAACCAACTTCTAGGAGAGACATAATTAACTGCATTGATCTCGGTAGCTACGCCACCCACGGAATTTAAAGAGCCTAAAGGAGCGTGGGTCATATATTCTGCTGAGCGTCGTTCTTGCCAAGGTTGTATGTCTTTTTTCAACCTACTCAAGTCCAAACCG
>NW_021197297.1:0-967 GCF_002162155.2 Triticum dicoccoides
GTACCCCAAAGAAAAGGCACATCTTTCTTTGTAAGCTCATTGAGAGGTGCAGCAATGGTGCTGAAATCTCTCACAAAACGCCTATAGAATCCAGCGAGGCCAAGAAAACTCCTCACTTGTGTGACCGTTTTGGGCTGCGGCCAACTCTCAATAGCTTCAATCTTGGCTTTATCAACTTCAATTCCCCGTGGAGTAACAACATAGCCAAGAAAAGATACTCGGTCGGTGCAAAAGGTGCACTTCCCAAGGTTACCAAACAAACGTGCATCACGTAGAGCAATAAAAACAGCACGTAAATGTTCCAAATGTTCTTCCAAAGATCTGCTATAAATCAATATGTCATCAAAGTAAACTACCACAAATCGTCCAATGAAAGCACGTAAAATTTCGTTCATTAATCTCATGAAAGTACTAGGTGCATTAGTTAACCCAAAAGGCATGACTAACCACTGATATAATCCAAACTTAGTTTTAAATGTTGTTTTCCATTCATCTCCCAATTTCATACGAATTTGATGGTAGCCACTATGTAAATCAACTTTGGAGAATATTGTAGAGCCACTCAATTCATCAAGCATATCATCTAGCCTAGGAATAGGATGACGATAACGAATAGTAATATTATTAATGCCTCTACAATCAACACACATACGTGATGTACCATCCTTTTTCGGCACTAGAATAATAGGAACAGCACAAGGACTAAGGGATTCGCGTATATAACCTTTGTCGAGAAGCTCTTGTACTTAACGCATAATCTCCTTCGTCTCCTCTGGATTGGTACGGTATGGTGCACGGTTTGGCAGTGAAGCACCGGGAATTAAGTCAATCTGATGCTCAATCCCTCGAATAGGCGGTAATCCCGGTGGCACGTCTTGTGGAAAAACGTCAGCGAACTCCTGCAAAATGTTAGTGACAGCAGGAGGCAAAGAGGAAGGCACGTCCTCGAATGAAAATAATGCCTCTT
>NW_021197298.1:0-1179 GCF_002162155.2 Triticum dicoccoides
CGGAGTCCTGTTAGCCCGCTACAGCCCGGTTCACCGGAGTCCTGCTAGCCCAGTGCTACAGCCTGGATTCACTCGCTGATGACCGACACGTTCGATGTTGGGTCATGGATGCCTGTCCCTGTAAGTCTGTGCCACTTTGGGTTTACGACTAGCCATGTCAGCCCGGGCTCCTTATCATATGGATGCTAGCGACACCGTCATATACGTGTGCCAAAAGGCGCAAACGGTCCCGGGCTAAGGTAAGGCGACACCCGTGGGAATACCGTGCGTGAGGCCGCAAAGTGATATGAGGTGTTACATGCTAGATCGATGTGGCATTGAGTCGGGGTCCTGACAGCGTTGGTATCAGAGCTTGACTGCCTGTAGGATTATCAAGCCAAACTGGTCGAAGTTGAGTCTAGAAATTCTTTAGTTATATAAGGGAATTGATTGTGGGATGGAACGTAAGGCTCTTTTTACTCCTTATACCTTATGCCTTCTGATCTAAGTCATCTTATCTTTCCTGCGGGGATTAAGAACTAGGCTATCTCTTCTTTCTATCAGGATCACGTGTTACTAATCCGTAGACTTATAGATTGTTGGACTTAAGCCTCGTTTCAGTTTCTGCTACTTCCGTACGTTAACTGTTGATCTCGAAACCTTGATATTGTGCTTCTGAGTGGTTATGCCACCATTTTTGTGAATGTCTCAAATCTTTCTGAGCATTTACAGCTGTTATGCTGTCCGAGTCATCCCAGGTTTCTAAATAGTCGGATGCATTTGCAAATCCCTTCCTCCTGTTTCCGATGTGCCTTTGGCCAGATTAACCACACTAATCAGTGAGTTGAGGTACTCTGTTACCTTGACATATATGTTGGAGATATTATTATGACCCTAGGTGTCTTAGGGGATCATCTAGTAATTTAGCCATGATTTGTGTTCCCAGCGTGATGATTCTGGCCATTATTCTCGAAAGCATCCCGTGATGCCACATAGTTAGTAGGTATTCTACTCCTGGGTTTGAACCCGAGATTCACTCTACTTACATCATGTTGATAGTGTTGCTAGTTCCTTTAGGATATTAGTAACCTTTGCGATAGTCCTTGAAGTCCGTGGTTTCTTCTTCTTCCAAATACCATGAACTACTTACGGCAGAAGTTCCTCGTTGAACTGAAATATCACAACAGGATTATTCTTGAG
>NW_021197299.1:0-889 GCF_002162155.2 Triticum dicoccoides
TGGACTATTACTCGCCGTTTTGGGGACCCAGAGCGATATGCACGATTGATGAACCCCGGGGTGCGTTTATGTGTCAGTTGTCAACACTCACAGTTTGTTCCAATTGTGACCCGTTTCGTGGACTATTACTCATCGTTTTCGGGCCCCGAAGCGATTTCCATAGTTGTTGAACCCCAAGGTGTGTTTACGTGTTGATCATCAACACTCGCAGTTTTGGCCGATTCTGGCCCGCTTCATGCACCATTACTCACCATTTCGGGGTCCCAGAGTGATTTCCATGGTTATCGAACTCCAAGGTGCGCTTATGTGTCGACCATCAACACTCGCGGTTTCGGTCGTTTCATGCCCGTTTCATAGACTATTACTCACCGTTTTGGGTTCCCAAAGCGATTCTCGTTTCATGGACTATTACTTGCGGTTTCGTGCACTTACTCAGCATTTTGGGGACCCAGAGTGATTTCCACGATTGATGAACCCCGGGGTGCGTTTATGTGTCCGTCGTAAACACTCACACTTTTGTCCAATTCTGACCCGTTTTCTGGACTATTATTCACCGTCTTGGGGTCCCGAAGCGATTTCCATAGTTGTTGAACCCCAAGGTGTGCTTACCGTCGGTCATCAACAATCATAGTTTTGGCCGATTCTGGCCCGTTTCTTGGACTATTACTCTGTTTTGGGGTCCCGGAGTCATTTCCATGACTGACGAACCCCAGGATGCGTTTACATGTCGGTCATCCACACTCGCATATTTGGCCGATTCTTGTCCGTTTCGTGCACTATTACTCAGCGTTTTGGGGACCCAGAGCAATTTCCACGATTGATGAACCCCGGGATGCGTTTATGTGTCTGTCGTCAACTCTCACAGTTTTGTCCAATTCTGACCCGTTTC
>NW_021197300.1:0-1575 GCF_002162155.2 Triticum dicoccoides
CGTCTATTATGACGCGCACAGAACGTTCCTTCACAATGATAGAGGCAAAGGTGTCCCGTCTTTCGATGAGATGATGGATATCGCTTTGGTGGAAGTCGACTTTGACGATCCGACTACGAACGTGCGAGGACGTCGCGCCTTAGCAATCGCTAAACCAACTCCGAGAGGTTGATGAGGACATGACTACCTTGGATATGACCAAAAATATTGCATATATGCATATTTGTCAGGTGATTTCTAGTGCAAACTATTCAATAATCTATTTATGTTATCCAGAACAAAAATACTTCACACACTTTTGTGTTTTGTCTAATTGCAGGTGTATGGGACATTTGTACAATCCACATATGAAGATAAGGAAGAAAGAGATGTTTATTTGCTGTCCAAAAAGTTCTCTCACGTCACTTTTGGCCCAAGAGAAGATAGAGTCCAAGTCTCTCACGTTCTGGATTCAGATTCGGACTGCACAGACACACCTGACTCAAAACGCACACAAGTTTTTCATACGGACTCCGAATTGGGTGATTCTTTTTTTATTGGAAACTAGATTTCGTGCACTTTCCAACCCAATTGGAATCACCTTCAAATTCTTCCGGAGCGTTGAGTTGTGTACGAAACAATCTGATGCTGCAGCAGAATCCGAGTCAAAGTACAAGTCCAAAGGTGTTACATCACCTCCACTTGGGCCCATTGGCCTTGTACGACCTAGATTTAGTTTTAGGCTGCCTTGGGACGTCCTCCCACCTCCTTGGCCGCCACCCCTTGCTCCTATATAAGTAGATCCATCTAGTAGCTTTTCCTTGGGATTTGTTTAGTTAAAAGTTAGCCATTGCAACTTCGTGTACTTCGTTTGTGTCCAACGACCAGACCAAGACCGCTTACGGATTCCCACCTTTATCAATACTTCATATATACTTGCAATATTCAGATTGCTTTTATCATATTCTTGCTTGTTCTTCGATTGCTTGCAGGAATAGACCTTCGTGGTCAGGTTGATTGTGCTCCAGCGTGGTCAGTAACCTCTCGGAGTTGGTTTAGCGATTGCTAAGGCGCAACGTCGTGCACGTTTGTAGTCAGATCGTCAAAGTCATCCTCACCAAATCGATAGTTATCATCTCATCGAAAGATCGGGACCCCCGCCTCTATCAAGTGGTATCAGTTTTCAGGTTGCTCGGTGAGAATTTCCAGTTTTTCCTAGATTAGATTTATTTTCTTACCTATTGTCCAAGAAAAAGCCACAAAACAAAAGTTAGATCTATTCATCCTTTGTACTAGCCAGACTGAGCCTTTGCAATTTTCTTTTCATTGTTTGCATTATTGAATTATCGGTTGCATCGCCGTGTCGAGTTGCTGGTCTTAGTGTCTAGTTCTTTTAGAGTTTCGAGTTCTGTTCACATTAGTCACGCAGCCGCTGCATCATTATCCCATCCGCTGTCCACCATCCCATCCACCAATTTCCACCATGTGCTACGCACTGTTTATTGTCATAATCATAGTTGAGGTCACTCACATCTTCGCCTGATCGAATCTGCATCTTATCTAGTTTGTCTTGGAAAGAGGGAGAAAAAGAAGATA
>NW_021197301.1:0-1552 GCF_002162155.2 Triticum dicoccoides
GGAGATCACCGCCATGGCATTCCGTGGCCCCTCCAAGTCCCATTTGGATTCGCTGGTTGGACATGCGCTCTTTGGCGATGGCGCGGCCGCTGCCATCATCGGTGCTGACCCTGACGTGCCCTTCGAGAAGCCACTCTTCCAGCTGGTATCAGCGAGCCAGACCATCCTGCCCGACTCCGAGGGTGCCATCAACGGCCACCTTACGGAGGCAGGGCTCACCATCCACCTTCTCAAGGACGTGCCCGGGCTCATCTCCAAGAACATCGAGCAGGCGCTCGAGGACGCATTCAAGCCTCTGGGCATCCACGACTGGAACTCCATCTTCTGGATTGCACACCCTGGCGGGCCGGCGATCCTGGACATGGTTGAGGAGAAAGTTGGCCTTGACAAGGAACGCATGCGCGCGAGCCGAGAGGTCCTGTCGGAGTACGGCAATATGTCCAGCGCATGTGTCCTCTTCGTCCTCGACGTGATGCGTAAGACCTCTTCCCGGGATGGCCAAGCAACCACTGGAGAGGGTAAGGAGTGGGGTGTCCTCTTCGGCTTTGGCCCCGGCCTCACCGTCGAGACACTCGTCCTCTACAGCGTCCCATTGGCAACCATTGCATGATCGATCAGCAAACCACACTTTATTATTTATTCGCCAACAACATAAAATCACCAGTACTACAAGTGGTTACGAGAGCGACGGTGTGATGGCTGTTCTGAGTTTCCTTTATCCCTGGTTTTTCACTTTTTGTTGTGTTTCTGCTGTACGAATTGATATGCGTTTTTACTCCCAAAACCCTGTTGTATGTGCTCCTGATGTACCTAGTGTATTTTAGTAACGTTCAACATTATGTTTGTTATTAGTAATTGTATATAATGTATGGGTTGCATTGTCTAAATCCTCAAACACGTACGGTTCAGCTGGGTGTCTCTTTTCCCTCGCATCCTGATCATTGAGCTTCTTAACCATCTACTTGCTTTTGCAGCGATTACTGCATAATCCATATGTTTGTGTTGCAAAAGCCGTCTGCGATAGAATGTTCTTAATTAGACAAACCTGTTATTAAAGCCGTGCACCTGCAGGGGCTAGTGCTTTCGGTTTTTAAATATAGGGACATTCAGGACACTATTTGGATCAGCATATTAGTATTTAATTTCTAATTTTGTATAAATAAAAGGATCGAGTTAAACAGGTCAATCCATTTGTTATTGTACTGTTTGCACGTATACTCTTTTCCAACCATGAATCGAGAGTTCGAGACACAACTGCTTTTCACCCCAGGAACTTTATGTTTATAATAAATGTAACACTGTTCCATATTCACCAAGGTTGCATGTGTATTGGTGGCTATAGTTTTGCAAACGCAAAATTCGGTGGATGTATCATTTGTTATCCTTTTCTCCCATAAATTATGATGGAGTTTGGTGTTATGGTTTAGAGACGTTGAGCATGCTCCCGATAACATCTTCACTGTTATCTTTAAGAGCATGTCATTTTTAAGATCAAGTTTACATAACATACTCATGCAAACTATTCTGTAGGGAGTACATGTGAGCATTCATT
>NW_021197302.1:0-1043 GCF_002162155.2 Triticum dicoccoides
AATGAGCGCTTACGTGTCGGTCATCAACACTCACAATTTTGGCCGCGTGGTGCATTTACGTGTCGGTCATCAACACTCACAGTTTTGGCCGATTCTGGCCCGTTTCGTGGACTATTACTCACCGTTTTGGGGCCCCAAAGAGATTTCCATGGTTGTTAAACCCCATGGAGCGCATATGTGTCGATCATAAACTAGCGCAGTTTGGGCCGATTTTGGCCCGTTTCCTGCACTATTACTCAGTTTTGGGGGTCCCAGAGTGATTTCCACGGTTGACAAACTCCAGGGTCCATTTACGTGTCGGTCAACAACACTCACAATTTAGGCCAATTTCTGGTCCGTTTCGTGCACTATTACTCACCGTTTTGGCGTCCCAGAGCGATTTCCACGATTGACAATCCCCGATGTGCGTTTGCGTGTCTTTCATCAATATTCAAAGGTTTGGCCAATTCTGACGCGATTCGTGGACTATTACTCATCATTTAGGGGTCCCCAAGTGATTTCCATAGTTGTTGAACCCCAAGGTGCATTTACGTGTCGGTCGTCGACACTCATAGTTTCGGCCGATTCTGGCACGTTTCATGGACTATTACTCACTGTTTTGGGGCCCGGAGTGATTTCCATGATTAACGAACCATAGAGTGTGTTTACATGTCGGTCATCAACACTAGCAGTTTTGACCGATTCTGGCCCGTTTCATGGACTATTACTCATTGTTTTGGGGCCTCGGAGTGATTTCCACGATTGACAAACCCCCGGGTGCGCTTATGTGTCGATTATCAACACTCGCGGTTTTTGTCGATTCTGACCCATTTTGTGGACTATTACTCACCGTTTTGGGGCCCCAAAGCGATTTCCATGGTTGTTGAACCCAAAGGTGCGCTTAAGTGTAGGTCGTCAACAATCGCAGTTTGGGCCGATTCTGGCCTATTTCTTGGACTATTACTTAGTTTTGGGGGTCCCGGAGTGATTTCCAGGATTTACGAACCCCGGAGTGCATTTACGTGTCGGTCATCAACACTCGCGGTTTTTGTCGATTCTGACCC
>NW_021197303.1:0-1337 GCF_002162155.2 Triticum dicoccoides
AATAACATGGCTAAAGAAAGTTCACACCTACAAAATCATATAGTTAGGTTGTGCTTCATTTTTGTTACAAAAAAATGTTCCCAAATTCTACACCCCCGATGACAAGCCAAGCAATTGTTTCGTACTTAAATAATCTCAAACTTTTTCAACCTTCACGCAATACATGAGCGTGAGCCATGGATATAGCACTATGGGTGGAATATAATAATGATGGGGATTGTGTGGAGAAGACAAAAAGGAGAAAGTCTCACATTGACGAGGATAATCAATGGGCTATGGAGATGCCCATCAATTGATGTCAACATGAGGAGTAGGGATTGCCATGCAACGGATGCACTAGATCTATAAATGAATGAAAACTCAACAAAAGAAAACTAGTGGGTGTGCATCCAACTTGCTTGCTCACGAAGACCTAGGGCATTTGAGGAAGCCCATCATAGGAATATACAAGCCAAGTTCTATAATGAAAAATTCCCACTGGTATATGAAAGTGACAACATATGAGACTCACTATATGAAGAACATGGTGCTACTTTGAAGCACAAGTGTGGAAAAAAGATAGTAACATTGCCCGCTTTTCTTTTTTTCTTTTTTTTCTTTTTTTCTTTGGCCTTTTTTTTCTTTGGCCTTTCCTTTTTTTGGGGGGACAATTCTCTAATAATGATGATCATCACACTTTTATTGATTACAACACATGAATTACAACTCGAAACTAGAACAAGATATGACTCTATATGAATGCCTCCGGCAGTGTACCGGGATGGTGCAATGAATCAAGAGTGACATGTATAAAAAATTATGCATGGTGGCTTTGCCACAAATACGATGTTAACTACATGATCATGCAATGGCAATATGACAAAAGTAATGCGTGTCATAATGATAAACGGAACGGTAGAAAGTTGCATGGCAATATATCTCGGAATGGCTATGGAAATGCCATAAATAGGTAGGTATGGTGGCTGTTTTGAGGAAGATATAAGGAGGTTTATGTGTGACAAAGCGTATCATATCACGGGTGTTTGTATGCACCGGTGAAGTTTGCACCAACTCTCAAGGTGAGAAAGGGCAATGCACGGTACCGAAGAGGCTAGCAATGATGGAAACGTAAAAGTGCGTATAATCCATGGACTCAACATTAGTCAAAAGAACTCATATACTTATTGCAAAAATTTAGAAGTCATCAAAAACCAAGCACTACGAGCATGCTCCTAGAGGGATAGATTGGTAGGAAAAGACCATCGCTCGTCCCCGACCGCCACCCATAAGGATGCACAATCCGAGGACACTTCATGTTTCAAATTTGTTACACAACTTTTAACCATACGTGCATACAA
>NW_021197304.1:0-1340 GCF_002162155.2 Triticum dicoccoides
AAAGACAAGGAGGACAACAGGGTCTTGGGGAGACAGGTTGTGCTTGATAAGCAACCCGATGGCAAGGAAGTGATCAAAATCACCATCAAGAATCCTACACTCGGGGGGCAACCGCAAGTGCAAGAAAATACTCGTGTTAAATTTGTCAAGCCCAAGAGTCCAGAAGTTGGCAAGTGGAAGAAGAATGAAGTTAAAATGCAGCGCAAGCGGATCAAGCCAACTTTTGATATGTTGCTGTCCAAATATGCTAACCAGTCGGCCGGTTCTAGTTTCAATCGACCGACTCATCTGAAACGACCAAGGTCACCATCAGTTGATATGTTCAGTCGGTATACAAAACCAAGTGGACCAAGGGCGCAGTTTTCAGAAGAGCAGAAGCAACCTGTGTGGGATCGACTTGATTACTCATATAATGGCCGGCTCAACATCGGTAACTATCAGTCGGCTGGTAAAAATATGCGACCGGATGGAAATTATCCGAGTGTAAGAATACACCCAAGTGGAAGCTATTCGAGTGAAAAAATGTGGATGGGTAGATTCCATCCGACTGAGTTCCATCCGAGTGGATACCATCCGAGTGACATCAATCCGAGTGGATTCCATCCAAGTAAAAAGGTGCGCCCAAGTGGAAATTTCATGCATCTGGAAAGTCGGAAAGAATGGCGTGTTAAGTCATCGAGTGTTGCAGCAGTTGAGTCGGGAAAAGGCAAGGAGAAAATGGATGTCGACTCACTTATCTTGGGCACCGAAACATTTGCCATACAGCAGCCTATTGTGCATAGCAATCCGACTGAGCCGATACTTTCTATCGAGCCAAAGCACTCGGCTAATGACCATGAAGCAAGCACCAGCCGAGTAAAAAGGAGAGATCCTAAATACACTCAGCCAAAGTGGTGTCCTCCAGGGCTAACAAAGACACAGAAGAGGAAACTACAGAGGTTAAGGAGTCAAGAGATGGCAGAACAGGAGGCCGAGAAGCAAAGAGATAAGTTGTTCAATGACACTCGGCCCATGGTTCCAGCAAAACAAATGTGGAGGCCAAAACAAATACAAGATACATCAGCTTCTACATCTATCACAGAAGTGCCTACACCATCCAAAGAGGACGATGCGACAGCTATTACATCGTCTGCAACACTTCTTACTTCTCCTTCACTCGACCAGATTTCAGAATCGGTCGATCCGCTTGAAGAAGAGGCTGATATGGTGGACTATGAATCTACACCGGTTCATGAAGGTATGGATATCAATATGGTGTATTACTTACCTGCTGAGTTTCGTGCTGTAGATGAGGAAGGGGAAGTTGCTCAGCTGGATTTTGGTCCTAAAAATGCAATATT
>NW_021197305.1:0-1309 GCF_002162155.2 Triticum dicoccoides
CTCTTGGGGCATTTCATCAAACACCTTGTGTGCATAAGAGGAACCAAAAGCAAACCTACACCCCCTTGTGAAGCTTGTGAAGAGAAGTGGCACCAAATGGCTAAGTGAGTGTGCTGAACTGGTATATATAGGGGAGGAGCTTTAGTCGCGGTTGGCCTGGCCAACCGCGACTAAAGGCCTTTGGGCACCTTTAGTCGCGGTTGGCCTGGCCAACCGCGACTAAAGCCCCTCACGTGCACCAGCTGGCCACCGAGCGCCCTGGCCCCAGGCCTTTGGTCGCGGTTCGTCTGCCGAACCGCGACTAAAGACTTCATTAGTCGCGGTTCCTACAGTTTCGCGACTAATGGGGCTGGACGGAAGCCTCTTTTTCTACCAGTGTGACTACCAATGTTCCTATAGTTGTGGCTTTATTGTATGCAATGCAATCGCGCTGTAATGCTTTACTTTATCACTAAGCGGTAGCGATAGTCGTGGAAGCATAAGATTGGCGAGACAATAACGATGCTACGATGGAGATCAAGGTGTCACGCCGGTGACGATGGTGATCATGACGGTGCTTCAAAGATGGAGATCACAAGCACAAGATGATGATGGCCATATCATATCACTTATATTGATTGCATGTGATGTTTATCTTTTATTCATCTTATCTTGCTTTGATTGACGGTAGCATTATAAGATGATCTCTCACTAAATTATCAAGAAGTGTTTTCCCTGAGTATGCACCGTTGCAAAAGTTCTTCGTGCTGAGACACCACGTGATGATCGGGTGTGATAGGCTCTACGTTCAAATACAACGGGTGCAAAACAGTTGCACACGCGAAATACTCAGGTTATACTTGACGAGCCAAGCATATACAGATATGGCCCCGGAACACGGAGACCGAAAGGTCGAGCATGAATCATATAGTAGATATGATCAACATAGTGATGTTCACCAATGAAACTACTCCATCTCACGTGATGATCGAACATGGTTTAGTTGATTTGGATCACGTAAACACTTAGAGGATTATAGGGATGTCTATCTAAGTGGGAGTTCTTTAAGTAATATGATTAATTGAACCTAAATTTATCATGAATTTAGTACCTGATAGTATCTTGCTTGTTTATGTATGTTTGTAGATAAATGGCCCGTGCTGTTGTTCCGTTGAATTTTAATGCGTTCCTTGAGAAAGCAAAGTTGAAAGATGATGGTAGCAATTACACGGACTGGGTCCGTAACTTGAGGATTATCCTCATTGCTGCACAGAAGAATTACGTCCTGGAAGCACCGCTGGGTGCCAGGCCTGCTGCTGGAGCAACACCA
>NW_021197306.1:0-1821 GCF_002162155.2 Triticum dicoccoides
CTTCTTCCTCTCCTCTTCTTCTCCTTTCTTCCTCTTCTTATTTTCCTTTCTCCTTCTCGGTCTATGCACGATAGAAAATTCTGAAAAATACATATATGATTCCTCATACATACATACATACAAAAAATACATCTAAAAAATACATATATGATCCCTCATACATACATACATACAAAAAACATCTGAAAACAACATATAAGAGCATCTAAAAAAATACATATATGATCCATCACACATACATACCTACATCTAAATTTCTTTGATGAACAACTAAAAACATCTGAAAACAGCATATAAGAACATCTAAAAACATCTAAACAAATAGCATATATATATACATATATATATAACAAAAATAGAAAGCTAGGGGGCGGGCAGAGGGGCATGGCGGCGGCGGCGCCGCCGGCGGGGCAGGGCAGGGGTGCAGGAGTGAGGCAGGGCAGGGGCACGAGGCAGGTCCTCACAGGGGGTGGCGGAGCACGGCGGGCGGCGTCGGGGCAGGCGCAGGGGCGCGGGGAGCGGCGCCGGCGTTGGGGCAGATGGCGTCGAGGGTGTCGGCGGTGGCGAAGTTGAGCAGGCTGATGGCGTATGCGGCGGCGACGACGGTGACGCGGACCATCCTGACGGCGTCGGGGCAGGCTCGGCGGCGACGTCGACGAGGAGCAGGGGCGTCGGGCGGAGAAAGTGATGGATTTTGGAGAAACTGCTAAGTCCTGCTTATATACAGAGCAAATTGGTCCCGGTTCATGGCACAAACCGGGGCGAATGCCCCCTTTGGTCCCGGTTCATGCCACCAACAGGGACCAAAAGTCTCTTTTCAGCAGCCTAAAGGGTGGGAAATAGAGGCCTTTGGTCGCGGTTGGTGGCACCAACCGGTACTAAAGGGGTGCATTGGTCCCGGTTGGTGCCACCAACCGGGACCAAAGGCCTTGTGCTGTCCCGCATCAAAAGTTTATAAGGGCTGCTGCGCCCACCCTCTCGAGCTCCTCTCAATTGTAGGCTTTCGGACCTAACCGTACGCTGTGTGCAGGTGGGCCTACTGGGCCTCCTGCGGGCCTGAATCCTGGCCATGATAGGGTTTCTAGTTGTATTCAGGCCGTGGGGCCCCAGTAGGTGGCACTTTTTTGTTTTTTTGTTTTCTTTGTTCCTTTATTTATTTTATTTTGTTTCTACTTATAACAAATTACTTATTGTTGCTATTTTTATTTATTTTATGAAAGTTTATTTTTAATTATTTTTCTTTTAGGTCACAAATATTATAAACTTTCTGTTAGTGCCATTAGTTTTCAAATTTCAATAGTTAAAATTACGGTGTTTAATATTACTATGTTTAAAATTCAAAGTTTTTTCCAGTTTTTTTTGTTTTTTGCATTATTTATTTTCTTCTGTTTTTTGCTATATTTTTTAATTCTTTTTGCTTTTAGGTCAGCAAAATTATAAACTTTCTGTTAGTGCCATTAGTTTTAGAAAAGTTATTTTGTTTTTTTATTTTCTTTGTTGCTTTATTTATTTTATTTTGTTTCTACTTACAACACAATACTTATTGTTGCTATTTTTATTTATTTTATTAAAGTTTATTTTTAATAATTTTTCTTTTAAGTCACAAAAATTATAAACTTTCTCTTAGTGCCAATAGTTTTCAAATTTGAATTGTTAAAATTTGAATTCTTTGAAATTTGTGTGAATCACAAGTTTATGATTAACTTACTAATAAAAAGAGCATATATGCGCCTATAGAGAAAATTCAACCTAAATTCATAATAAATTTCTATGAATTTCAGAGAAATTTAGTATGAATTTAGGTCAAATTCCCTGTATAAG
>NW_021197307.1:0-1667 GCF_002162155.2 Triticum dicoccoides
GGTCTACCAAGTAATAAGGAACATGCTTGCATAGGTAACACATCACAATCAACATAATCAGCATATGTAGAGATACTAAAATGCACACGAACAGTACGTGTTACCTTAACCTTGCCGCTGTTGTTGAACCATTGGATGTAGTAAGGATGTGGATGTGGTCTTGTGGTGAGAGAAAGCTTCTCCACCATCTCCATGCTAGCCAAGTTGTTGCAGCTCCCTCCGTCTATTATGACGCGCACAGAACGTTCCTTCACAACTCCCTTGGTATGGAACAAATTGTGCCTCTGATTTTGCTCAGCTTGTGTGACCTGCACACTCAAAACACGTTGAGCAACTAAACATTCATACTTGTCAGCGTCTTCAGGAGCCATGTATTGCGTCTCATGATCAGAATCATCTCCACCATGTTCTTCACGTGTAATAAGAGCCAATGTCTCCTCATCATAGTCACTAGCGGACTCATATCCGCCATCCGCGGTAGCAATCATCACACGCGGAGATTTGCATTCCCTCGCATAATGACCTCCTCCCTTACAACGACGACAAATAATATCACTTGTGTGCCCTGTTGATGCCATGGAAGAAGAAGAACGCTGTGCAGGCCCCGCAGGTGCGCTCTTAGCAGATAATGGTGGTTGTTCCTGTTTTCTTGTATCACGGCTGTAGGAGGCACCTGATTGAGGTGCTGGTGCAGTTGAAGTAGAAGATGCACGCGGCGTCCATGAGGAAGGTCGGCCTGCAGAAAAGTTAGTTCGCGCCAATGCTTGTCGATCCTGCACTTCACGTTCAGCTTTACAAGCAAGATGGAATAAACGAGTGATATTAGTATACTCCTTATAGTCTAGAATGGTCTGAATCTCTCTATTTAATCCACCCAGATAACGTGCAAGCATAGCTTCATTCTCCTCAACAATACCACATCGAATCATGCCAGTTTGTAATTCCTGATAATATTCTTCTACAGAATTTTTTCCTTGTCTTAAACGCTGCAATTTTTGAAGCAATTCACGTTGACAATATGGTGGAACCCAACGCGTACGCATAGCAGTTTTCAAAGCAGCCCAAGTAGTTGGAATAGGATATAATCTACAATGTTCAGACCACCATACACATGCAAAACTAGAGAAAGCACAAACAGCAGCAGCAACTCGTCTCTCCTCAGGATATTGTAAACATGTAAATCGTTGTTCAGTTTCTAACTCCCAAGTAAGATATATATCAGGAACATATCTACCCTCAAATGGTGGAATATTCAATTTCAGTTTAGGAATATGGACATCATCTCGTACCTGAGGTGGTGGTGCAGGCCTACCATTACGAATATATACCTGAGGTCGACCTGCTGGTGGTGGTACAGGTGGCTGCACGTAGTGTTGATTTTGATCAACCTCATCCTCATAATCTCCCACATAATCATCCTCCTCCGCATCAGCAGCAGGAGCCACAGAAGTATCAACAGCACCACCAACTGATGAGGACATGACTACCTTGGACACGACCAAAAATATTGCATACATGCATATTTGTCAGGTGATTTCTAGTGCAAACTATTCAATAATCTATTTAGGTTATCCAGAACAAAAATACTTCACACACTTTTGTGTTTTGTCTAATTGCAGGTGTATGGGACATTTATACAATCCACATATGAAGATAAGGAAGAAAGA
>NW_021197308.1:0-1726 GCF_002162155.2 Triticum dicoccoides
CGACGCGTCCGTTTCCCCCCTCCGGGTGCCGGCGGCGGCGCCGTTCGTGAGGGGGGCCACGCACCGGAGACGCGTGCCGCCTCTTCGGACATGCCACAACACCACCCCGCATGTATGAGGGCCCGGTACGACGCTCCGGTGGCATTGCTACCCCCCCAGGGCCCCCGTCCCGCCTAACTCTGTAGCGTTTGACCACGGGATCTAGCCCTTTGACTTTGCACGGACGGGCTTTGACCAGTGGACCTCTCCACCCGGTTGTGTCGGGTCGGCCCAGAGGGACACCGGGGAGCAACATCCGGGCCAGGCCCACAGCTACATCCACTCCGTGTAGACCCGACGCGTCCGTTTCCCTCCTCCAGGTGCCGGCGGCGGCGCCGTCCGTGAGGGGGGGCACGCACCGGAGACGCGTGCTGGGCGTTTGCAACCGCCTCAACACTTCCAAACTTGTGAGAGGCCGCCTACGCAAGATTTTACGGTATGCTACCCCCCGAAGGCCGCCGGCCACAGTCCTAGACGTGCGAAGAGCAATCCGCGTAGAGGGAAGTGTTCAGATACTTCTCCATCACAAAAAATTATGAAAAAATACCATCAGTTCTATAGCACATGTGCCCACGTTGTGTAGAAAACTCATGATTTTATCGCGCTCCAAGTATTTAATAATATTCACGCTGCATCGTTACCGCAGAACGTCTACCACCGTTTCATTGTCGTGCGTGAGGGGGGCCACAACCCGGAGACGCGTGCCGCCTCTTCGGACATGCGACAACACCACCCCGCATGTATGAGGGCCCGGTACGACGCTCCGGTGGCATTGCTACCCCCCCAGGGTCCCCGTCCCGCCTAACCCTGTAGCGTTTGACCACGGGATCTAGCCCTTTGTCTTTGCACGGACGGGCTTTGACCAGTGGACCTCTCCACCCGGTTGTGTCGGGTCGGCCCAGAGGGACACCGGGGAGCAACATCCGGGCCAGGCCCAGGCTACATCCACTCCGTGTAGACCCGACGCGTCCGTTTCCCTCCTCCAGGTGCCGGTGGCGGCGCCGTCCGTGAGGGGGGGCACGCACCGGAGACGCGTGCTGGGCGTTTGCAACCGCCTCAACACTTCCAGACTTGTGAGAGGCCGCCTACGCAAGATTTTACGGTATGCTACCCCCCGAAGGCCGCCGGCCACAGTCGTAGACGTGCGAAGAGCAATCCGCGTAGAGGGAAGCGTTTAGATACTTCTCCATCACAAAAAATTATGAAAAATTACCATCAGTCCTATAGCACATGTGCCCACGTTGTGTAGAAAACTCATGATTTTATCGCGCTCCAAGTATTTAATAATATTCACGCTGCATCGTACCGCAGAACGTCTACCACCGTTTCATTGTCGTCCGTGAGGGGGGCCACAACCCGGAGACGCGTGCCGCCTCTTCGGACATGCCACAACACCACCCCGCATGTATGAGGGCCCGGTACGACGCTCCGGTGGCATTGCTACCCCCCCAGGGCCCCCGTCCCGCCTAACCCTGTAGCGTTTGACCACGGGATCTAGCCCTTTGACTTTGCACGGACGGGCTTTGACCAGTGGACCTCTCCACCCGGTTGTGTTAGGTCGGCCCATAGGAACACTTTGGAGCAACATCCGGGCCAGGCCCACAGCTACATCCACTCCGTGTAGACTCGACGCGTCCGTTTCCCCCCTCCGGGTGCCGGCGGCGGCGCCGTTCGTGAGGGGGGCCAC
>NW_021197309.1:0-913 GCF_002162155.2 Triticum dicoccoides
TGGACCAGCAATACGGAATGACAATGGTGGATTTCAACAATCTTGGTTACCTTGACGAACCATTCGTCCTAGCGAAAGATGTCGCTCAGGTTTTCTATGTGAAGGACATGAGTAGCAAACCGAGGAAACGGAAAGATAAGAAAACGATCAGTACATCATGCGATGATCCAAAGCGCCACATTGTTCTTTCAGGGAAAAGAAACATCGTGGGAGTGGAGGACAAGACAGACATGTCAGAAGATTATAATATGTTTGCTGAAATTCCGCCCTTCAAAGTGAACACCGACCCAAGCATTAAGTTAAATGATGAGGATGCTCCATGGATACGGCACAATCGTAAGCAAGCAGGGACACAAGGGAAGAAATGATGTGTAATAATTTATTGTACCAAACTTTGTTGAATGGATCATGTGAATTATATTACCCGTGATGTGTTTGGTGTCCATTTTCGAATGATTCGAGATACCACTGATATAATATTATTTTTCTGAATTTTTTGATATAATATTTGTGTTTTTAACATATTGAATTGAATTAGTTTTAATTTTCTGAATTTTTTGATATATTATTTGTATTTTTAACATTTTGAATTGAATTAGTTTTATTTTTCTTAATTTTTTGATATATTATTTGTATTTTTAGAATTTTGAATTGAATTAGTTTTATTTTTCTGAATTTTCTGATATAATATTTGTGTTTTTAACATATTGAATTGAATTAGTTTTATTTTTCTGAATTTTTTGATATATTATTTGTATTTTTAAGATTTTGAAAAAGAAAAAGTATTTTAAAAATACCTTTAGTCGCGGTTGGCCTGCCCAACCGCGACTAAAGGTCGTTGCGCGCGGGAACGAAAAACCCGCCAAAAAAGCCCTTTAGTCGCGGGTCGCCTCCCCAACCGCGACTAAAGGTT
>NW_021197310.1:0-1021 GCF_002162155.2 Triticum dicoccoides
ATTCAATTCAATATGTTAAAAACACAAATATTATATCAAAAAATTCAGAAAAATAAAACTAATTCAATTCAAAATTCTAAAAATACAAATAATATATCAAAAAATTAAGAAAAATAAAACTAATTCAATTCAAAATGTTAAAAATACAAATAATATATCAAAAAATTCAGAAAAATAAAACTAATTCAATTCAAAATTTTATACGCCTAGGCAGGAGTATGACTAAATCACTCCAAATTTCATGTATCATCAGTGGTATCTCGAATCATTCGAAAATGGACACCAAACACATCACGGGTAATATAATTCACATGATCCATTCAACAAAGTTTGGTACAATAAATTATTACACATCATTTCTTCCCTTGTGTCCCTGCTTGCTTACGATTGTGCCGTATCCATGGAGCATCCTCATCATTTAACTTAATGCTTGGGTCGTTGTTCACTTTGAAGGGCGGAATTTCAGCAAACATATTATAATCTTCTGACATGTCTGTCTTGTCCTCCACTCCCACGATGTTTCTTTTCCCTGAAAGAACAATGTGGCGCTTTGGATCATCACATGATGTACTGATCGTTTTCTTATCTTTCCGTTTCCTCGGTTTGCTACTCATGTCCTTCACATAGAAAACCTGAGCGACATCTTTCGCTAGGACGAATGGTTCGTCAAGGTAACCAAGATTGTTGAAATCCACCATTGCCATTCCGTATTGCTGGTCCACCTTTACCCCACCTCCTGTTAGCTTGAACCATTTGCACCGGAACAAAGGGACCTTAAAGGAGGGTCCATAGTCAAGTTCCCATATCTCCTCTATGTAACCATAATATGTGACCTTTTGCCCATTCTCGGTTGCTGCATCAAAGCGGACACCACTGTTTTGGTTGGTGCTCTTTTTATCTTGGGCGATCGTGTAAAATGTATTCCCATTTATCTCGTACCCTTGGAAAGTCGTTATAGTCGAAGATGGTGTCTTGGCCAACATGTACAGCTGATCTACAACATCATTGTCATTCATTAAAT
>NW_021197311.1:0-1189 GCF_002162155.2 Triticum dicoccoides
CAAATAAGGGATACAATGCATGCACGCACTGCTTACATGAGACTGAAAGTGTACATTTGCCAAATTGTAAGAAGAACGTGTACCTTGGGCATCGTCGATTTCTTCCGAAAATTCATCCAGTAAGAAAGAAAGGCAAGCATTACAACGGCAAGGCAGATCACCGGCCGAAGCCTGCGGAACGCACTGGTGCTGAGGTATTTGATATGGTCAAGGATTTGAAAGTCATCTTTGGAAAGGGTCCTGGCGGACAATCAGTTCCGAAGGGAGCTGACGGGCACGCAGCCATGTGGAAGAAGAAATCTATATTCTGGGAGCTAGAATATTGGAAAGTCCTAGATGTCCGCTCTGCAATCGACGTGATGCACGTTACGAAGAATATTTGCGTGAACCTCCTAAGCTTCTTGGGCGTGTATGGGAAGACAAATGATACAAACGAAGCACGGCAGGACCAGCAACGTTTGAAAGACCCTGA
This sequence comes from Triticum dicoccoides, assembly GCF_002162155.2. Taxonomy (NCBI): domain Eukaryota; kingdom Viridiplantae; phylum Streptophyta; class Magnoliopsida; order Poales; family Poaceae; genus Triticum; species Triticum dicoccoides. The sequence goes on from NW_021197311.1 coordinate 473, forward strand.
TGACCGGCATCCGGAATGGTTTCAAGGTCGTGCCTGCTACGCTCTGACCAAAGAAGAGAAGGTCATCTTTTTTGAATGCCTGAGCAGTATGAAGGTCCCGTCTGGATTCTCGTCCAATATAAAGGGAATAATAAACATGGCGGAGAAAAAGTTCCAAAACCTGAAGTCTCACGACTGCCACGTGATTATGACGCAATTGCTTCCGATTGCTTTGAGGGGGCTCCTGCCGGAAAATGTTCGAGTAGCCATTGTGAAGCTATGTGCATTCCTCAATGCAATCTCTCAGAAGGTAATCAATCCAGAAGTTCTACCACGGTTACAGAACGATGTGATCCAATGTCTTGTCAGTTTCGAGTTGGTGTTCCCGCCATCCTTCTTCAATATTATGACACACCTCCTGGTTCACCTAGTCGAAGAGATTTTCGTTCTCGGTCCTGTATTTCTACACAATATGTTCCCCTTCGAGAGGTTCATGGGAGTATTAAAGAAATATGTTCGTAACCGTGCTAGGCCAGAAGGAAGCATCGCCAAGGGCTATGGAAATGAGGAGGTAATTGAGTTTTGTGTTGACTTTGTTCCTGACCTTAAGCCGATTGGTCTTCCTCGATTGCGGCACGAGGGGAGACTAAGTGGAAAAGGCACGATCGGAAGGAAATCAACGATATGTATGGACGGCCATTCTCTGACTGAAGCACACCACACTGTACTGACCAATTC
>NW_021197312.1:0-1201 GCF_002162155.2 Triticum dicoccoides
AATAAGGGATACAATGCATGCACGCACTGCTTACATGAGACTGAAAGTGTACATTTGCCAAATTGTAAGAAGAACGTGTACCTTGGGCATCGTCGATTTCTTCCGAAAATTCATCCAGTAAGAAAGAAGGGCAAGCATTACAACGGCAAGGCAGATCACCGGCCGAAGCCTGCGGAACGCACTGGTGCTGAGGTATTTGATATGGTCAAGGATTTGAAAGTCATCTTTGGAAAGGGTCCTGGCGGACAATCAGTTCCGAAGGGAGCTGACGGGCACGCAGCCATGTGGAAGAAGAAATCTATATTCTGGGAGCTAGAATATTGGAAAGTCCTAGATGTCCGCTCTGCAATCGACGTGATGCACGTTACGAAGAATATTTGCGTGAACCTCCTAAGCTTCTTGGGCGTGTATGGGAAGACAAATGATACAAACGAAGCACGGCAGGACCAGCAATGTTTGAAAGACCCTGATGACTGGCATCCGGAATGGTTTCAAGGTCGTGCCAGCTACGCTCTGACCAAAGAAGAGAAGGTCATCTTTTTTGAATGCCTGAGCAGTATGAAGGTCCCGTCTGGATTCTCGTCCAATATAAAGGGAATAATAAACATGGCGGAGAAAAAGTTCCAAAACCTGAAGTCTCACGACTGCCATGTGATTATGACGCAATTGCTTCCGATTGCTTTGAGGGGGCTCCTGCCGGAAAATGTTCGAGTAGCCATTGTGAAGCTATGTGCATTCCTCAATGCAATCTCTCATAAGGTAATCAATCCAGAAGTTCTACCACGGTTACAGAACGATGTGATCCAATGTCTTGTCAGTTTCGAGTTGGTGTTCCCGCCATCCTTCTTCAATATTATGACGCACCTCCTGGTTCACCTAGTCGAAGAGATTTTCGTTCTCGGTCCTGTATTTCTACACAATATGTTCCCCTTCGAGAGGTTCATGGGAGTATTAAAGAAATATGTTCGTAACCGTGCTAGGCCAGAAGGAAGCATCGCCAAGGGCTATGGAAATGAGGAGGTAATTGAGTTTTGTGTTGACTTTGTTCCTGACCTTAAGCCGATTGGTCTTCCTCGATCGCGGCACGAGGGGAGACTAAGTGGAAAAGGCACGATCGGAAGGAAATCAACGATATGTATGGACGGCCATTCTCTGACTGAAGCACACCACACTGTACTGACCAATTCCAGCTTGGTGGCTC
>NW_021197313.1:0-1596 GCF_002162155.2 Triticum dicoccoides
TACGTGAGCGAGCACTTCGGCGCCTTCGGCGGAACTCGTGCGTAACGTGGCGATGGGAAAACACAGATCGATATGATGGCCACAGGACCTTGTCGGTCCTGTTGAATACTTCTTTGTATTGCTTTGATCTGATCTAGTTACAAGGGCTGGGGGTGCACGCATATATATATGCATAAGATAGCCTAGTACGTAGCTATCCGACTTGATGTACTACAGCTAATACTACTCGGTTATTAGTTGGAGTACTGTTCGGACTAGTACGACCATGTTTACCTCTAACATTCACCCCCTTAAATATGACGTACTCACTTTCTTGACCTGGATCCCAAATGCGAGTGCTGCAACTCCTAGGCGTTATCTTCGGTGTTGCCTTCGTCGTTCCTCGCAACATTTCAAGGACCGACTTTACTGCCATGGTCTCTTCCGTAGCTTGACGCCGACACTCCTTCTTGGTCGCGTCTTCAACCTTCACCTGTTCATTGGTGCTTGGTAGACTGTCTTTAGGATCATCAAGGGGACATCTTTTGAACCCGTGCAAGACCAAACTTTGGTCTAACTTTGAGTTCCAAGCTCTTGGCGCTTGTTTCAGCCCGTAAAGTGCCTTCTTGAGCTTGTAAACTTTTCCTTCTTCGTCTTTCTTCTCGTAGCCGAGGGGTTGTTCCACGTACACTTTTTTTTTGAGGTCGCCGTTGAGGAAAGCGGATTTCACATCCATATGATGAACCTTTCAATCCCCTTGTGCTTCCAAAGCTAGGAGCACTCTCACCGTCTCGATTCGAGAAATCGGTGCAAACACCTCCTCATAGTCAACTCCTTGATGTTGTACGTAGCCCTTTGCAACGATGCTTGCCTTGTACTTCACAATGGCACCATTCGTGTCCTTCTTCAACTTGTAAACCCACTTCAAACCTATGGCCTTTTGGTTCGGAGGTCGGGTTACCAAAGTCCACGTGCCATTGCTCTTGATCGCCTTCATCTCCTCATCCATGGCGTGCATCCAACTTGAAATTTTGCTTGCCTCTACGAAGTTCGCCGGCTCCTCAACTCCGAGTAAACACAAATCGGAGTACTCGAGTGTAACTGGCTTTGCGTACTTGTAGACTTTCTTGAGGGGCTTGTAGCGACGAGGCCCGGAAGAATCCGTTGTGGCTTGCGAAGGAGGCGACACAAATTGTGTCGGCGTCGATGCACTTGAGGAAGACGGTTGAGTCTCGAGCGTGGTAGATGCCGGGTCGTTGGCATCTTCGTCGTTGGCGTAGTCGTCGTGATCGTGACCATCATCTTGATTGTCATCATCACTATGCGCCTTATTGTCGAGATCTCCGCCTGTGTCGTGCGCGTCATTGTCGCTATCACCTTGCAACCCATGCGCGTCGTCGTCGGTTTCGGCACCATGGTGATCACTGCCATTGCGGTCACCTTGGTTGTGCGTCTTGCCAACCACCTGGATGTCTTCCCCTGCATCATCATCAGCTGGAAATTCAACTATGAATATATTACCGTTTGGAGCATCGTCGGCTGCTGCGCTCCAATTCCACGCTTGGTTTTCTTTAAACACAACGTCGCGTGAAATCCGTGGTTCGTGGATCGTAGAAG
>NW_021197314.1:0-1106 GCF_002162155.2 Triticum dicoccoides
GAGTCCACTAATCACCATACAATACACTACTATGGATTCATCCCCGTCTCCCTACGAGAAGGCCATCCATAGCACTCACACTTGTCTTGAGCATTTTATAGTATCCACTTCAAGTTGTCTATGTACCATGTAAGCATCCAAGAAGTCCATAACCGCGGACCCGGCTATTCGAATAGATCATGTTAACCCTGCAGGGGTGTACTTCTTCACACACGCTCTCGCCACTTACCGCCATGTACACGTCATGTATCTCGGCAACCTTCAAGCGGAAGCCTGGCGAGGGTGTCGGCCACGACCTGACTAACCACACAAGACTCTAGTCCAGGTTTATCGCCTATTCGGGTTCCATCCGCAAGGAGATCCGGCCGGGGTGTCGCTTATGGCCCCAAACGATGTGTACAGGGTTCCCGAGCCCACCAGCCGGGTGCCACTCGGTACACCGGGCCACGTGTGCCTAGTCTGTCCCAAGCCCACCCTGCCGGGTGCCACTTGGTAGAAAATTAGCACTACCTACAAACACCAGAAACTAGTTGCGACTCCTGGACAGAGATCAAGTTGGTTAATAAGTCGAGAGGGCTTGGAGCGCCCGGAGCCCAATGTGTGGTAGTATCGAGTCATTGGACAACATACACAGAACTCGACGGTTCCAGTGAGACAACCCACCATGTACTCCTACATGGCCTCTCACCGCTACCTTTACCAAATCGTGTTCACACACTTCACTCTCAGCATCAGAACATATCGTGACACTCCAATTCATTCCCAATGAACCAGACCTGACACAACTCTAAGCAATAGCAGGCATAGCATGGTAGGAACACAACAATGGCTTCAATCAACTCCTACACATGCTAGTGGGTTTCAACTATTTACTGTGGCAATGACAGGTCATGCAGAGGAATGGGTTCAACTACCGCAGCACAAAGTAGCAGATGAATCGTTGTTGTCCTAATGCAATAACTGAGAGCAGGAGCGAGAGAGTAGGGTTTTATCGAAATGAACAAGGGGGTTTGCTTGCCTGGTAAATCAACAAGGGAGGCACTGCTTCACAGACAGGTACTCTGGAACGTCTCCGGAGTAGGACCTATCGAGAAGGAACGGTGCCG
>NW_021197315.1:0-1106 GCF_002162155.2 Triticum dicoccoides
TCTACGATTCAGTTTAGCTTGACTTTTAATATGCTTCAAAGATTCATGATCAGAATGTATAACAAATTCTTTGGGCCATAAATAATGTTGCCATGTTTCTAAAGTCCGAACAAGAGCATATAATTCTTTATCATAAGTAGAATAATTCAGACTAGGCCCACTCAATTTTTCAGAAAAGTATGCAACAGGTTTGCCATCTTGTAATAACACACCGCCTAATCCAATTCCACTAGCATCACATTCAAGCTCAAAAGTCTTATTAAAATCAGGAAGTTGGAGTAAAGGAGCATGTGTCAACTTATCTTTCAATACCGAGAAGGCTTCTTCCTGTGCGGTACCCCAAAGAAAAGGCACATCTTTCTTTGTAAGCTCATTGAGAGGTGCAGCAATGGTGCTGAAATCTCTCACAAAACGCCTATAGAATCCAGCGAGGCCAAGAAAACTCCTCACTTGTGTGACCGTTTTGGGTTGCGGCCAACTCTCAATAGCTTCAATATTGGCTTTATCAACTTCAATTCCCTGTGGAGTAACAACATAGCCAAGAAAAGATACTCGGTCGGTGCAAAAGGTGCACTTCCCAAGGTTACCAAACAAATGTGCATCACGTAGAGCAATAAAAACAGCACGTAAATGTTCCAAATGTTCTTCCAAAGATCTGCTATAAATTAATATGTCATCAAAGTAAACTACCACAAATCGTCCAATGAAAGCACGTAAAACTTCGTTCATTAATCTCATGAAAGTACTAGGTGCATTAGTTAACCCAAAAGGCATGACTAACCACTCATATAATCCAAACTTAGTTTTGAATGCTGTTTTCCATTCATCTCCCAATTTCGTACGAATTTGATGGTATCCACTACGCAAATCAACTTTGGAGAATATTGTAGAGCCACTCAATTCATCAAGCATATCATCTAGCCTAGGAATAGGATGACGATAACGAATAGTAATATTATTAATGCCTCTACAATCAACACACATACGTGATGTACCATCCTTTTTCGGCACTAGAATAATAGGAACAACACAAGGACTAAGGGATTCGCGTATATAACCTTTGTCGAGAAGCTCTTGTACTTGACGCATAATCTCGTTCGTCTCCT
>NW_021197316.1:0-901 GCF_002162155.2 Triticum dicoccoides
TAACCTGAGTATTCTGCGTGTGCAAAACTGGCTTGCACCCGTTGTAGATGGACGTAGAGCTTATCACACCCGATCATCACGTGGTGTCTGGGCACGACGAACTTTGGCAACGGTGCATACTCAGGGAGAACACTTCTTGATAATTTAGTGAGAGATCATCTTATAATGCTACCGTCAATCAAAGCAAGATAAGATGCATAAAAAGATAAACATCACATGCAATCAATATAAGTGATATGATATGGCCATCATCATCTTGTGCTTGTGATCTCCATCTCCGAAGCACCGTCATGATCACCATCGTCACCGGCGCGACACCTTGATCTCCATCGTAGCATCGTTGTCGTCTCGCCAATCTTATGCTTCCATGACTATCACTACCGTTTAGTAATAAAGTAAAGCATTACATCGCGATTGCATTGCATACAATAAAGCAACAACCATATGGCTCCTGCCAGTTGCCGATAACTTGGTTACAAAACATGATCATCTCATACAATAAAATTCAGCATCATGCTTTGACCATATCACATCACAACATGCCCTGCAAAAACAAGTTAGACGTCCTCTACTTTGTTGTTGCATGTTTTACGTGGCTGCTACGGGCTTAAGTAAGAACCAATCTCACCTACGCATCAAAACCACAATGATAGTTTGTCAAATAGACTCCGTTTTAACCTTCGCAAGGACCGGGCGTAGCCATACTTGGTTCAACTAAAGTTGGAGAGGCAGTCGCCCGCAAGCCATCTCTGTGCAAAGCACGTCGAGGGAACCGGTCTCGCGTAAGCGTACGCGTAAGGTTGGTCCGGGTCGTCTCGTCCAACAATACCGCCGAACCAAAGTATGACATGCTGGTAGGCAGTATGACTTGTATCGTCCACAACTCACTTGTGTTCTACTC
>NW_021197317.1:0-1049 GCF_002162155.2 Triticum dicoccoides
CGAAGGCCAGTCTTCGGACGCCTTCTTCGGGGTGCCGGATAGATATCCGGTCCTGGCGATGCGCCATATTTCGGCTCCGCCCACTTGATATATCGACCCCTCATAAGAACGGGGTACAAGGCAAAACAATCTCTTCCACATCGCAAAATGGGGCTCGATGCCCAGAAACAGCTCGCAAAGAGCTACAAAGCCCGCGATGTGCAAAATGGAGGCAGGTGTGAGGTGGTGAAGCTGGAGTCCGTAGAACTCCAGGAGCCCCCGGAGAAACGGATGTATGGGAAATCCGAGTCCCCTTATTAGATAAGGGACGAAGCATACCCGCTCTCCTTTGGAAGGGTTGGGGACGCTCTCCGCCTGCTTTCCACCCTTGAAGGTGGCCAGTCTGGATCGAACCGGAACCATGAAAGCTGGGGGAAGATATCCCTCGGTTTGGAGTGCCACTAGCTCGCTGTGTGGAACTGAGCATCTCCCCCAATCTCCTGGCTTAGGGCTGGGAGCGCGAGAGGAGGATCTGCGTCGACTATCCATGATGGAATGGATTTTTGTCAGAGGCGCTTCGATGAGAACTTGCGGATGGAGGATGGTGTGAGCTGGATCTAGATCCTCGCCTCTCTTATAGGCGGCTCGTTTGCACGGCTAGGGGGTACAATGTAAAAATACCCTAGCTTTTCGCATTCATACGACACGTGGAAGAAGGCCATTATTGGGCGTGGAAGCCAAGGAGCGCAACATTTATAAGGAAGCCAGACACTATTCGACAGGAACATGAAGTTTGAAGGAGAACCTGCCTTGCAACGCCAAAGACAATATACGCGCCGGACTCGTCGTCGCTGAAGCCCGGTTCGGGGGCTACTGAGGGAGTCCCGGACAAGGGGGTGTCCGGATAGCCGAACTATCATCATCGGCCGGACTCCAAGACTATGAAGATACAAGATTGAAGACTTCGTCCCGTGTCCGGATGGGACTTTCCTTGGCGTGGAAGGCAAGCTTGGCGATACGGATATGTAGATCTCCTACCATTGTAACCGAATTTGTGTAACCCTAGCCCT
>NW_021197318.1:0-1458 GCF_002162155.2 Triticum dicoccoides
TCTCGTGGCCTGGTCTACATCAACACATCGGGCCGCACCTGTCTGCATGAGTTGTTTATTGAGTATGAGCAAGTCACTACTTGGGAAGCCCGGTTTTCTTCCAACGAATTGAAGGCAAATTATCATGTATTATTAGCTGCCGTCTGCACTGGATGGCTCAATGGGCAGGCACGCAAGTCGCTGCACTACGGTTTGGTTAACTTCAAACAGTCAGTTGGAAGGAACCATTGGCCGAGTTGCTGACACGGTTCATACGGGATCATTTATAACCCGTCGCAGTCACCTCAACCTTCTGTGGATTCACATCGCGCTATCAACGCCAATGATATACACCTTCTGCTATGGTCAAATATGGAGAATCTCAAGCCAACACTTCGAGTCATCTTGAGACTCAGGGGCTACAATGGTATGGCTCGGCAAAGTTAGCCGGTCTCAATGAAATTCAAGAACTCTAGGTCATTGAAGGGAAGATAACCCGGCCCTGGAGGCTACTGCTTTATTGGCAAATATTTAAAGGCCATCAGAAAAATTTCCGGTTCAAAATGAAGATTCCGGTTTAAAATACAGCTCAAGAGACATCTTTCTCCCGCAAAGCTTTGAAGCTCTCAAAACCGATTCAACATCCGGATCAAGGTAAATTTGTCTCCCATGAACCGTTGAAGCTCTCGAATATCCGGTTTAAAATCTGGCTCATGGGAAGTCAGTCTCATTGAAGCTCTCAAAATATTCGGTTTACAATCCGGTTCAAGGAAATTTATCTACCACAAAACTTTGAAGCTTTCAATATTCGGTTTAAAAATTCTGGCTCAAAAAAGTAATTCATCTCTCGCAAGTTCGAGTTCTCAGAAAAATTAAAGGTTGCCAAAGAGAACTTGCTGCCATGATGCGCGGTTCAAACATAGGTATCATGCCTTATTGGCTTATCATATGGTTGATCACAGCTGTGACTACCTTATTAATACGGCTATCAAGCCAATGTTATCATAAGAGCACAGCTCTGGTTACTTTGATAATCCGGCAATCAAGCCAATATTATCATAAGGGGCCAAAGCGTGTCTGCTGCACACCACAGCTCAAACATGGGTATCCCTTGAGCACAGCTCACAGTATCACTTGGGGGCTATGTTCGAACCATAGTCACACCTCTTGATAGGCATAAGGGCCACCAGGGAAATCATTTTGGGGCTTGGTTGTATCCGAACCATAGCTACACCTCTTGATAGGCATAAGGCCACCAGGGAAATCACTTGGGGGCTATGGGTTCGAACCATAGTTACACCCCTTGATATGCATAAGCGCACCAGGGAAATCACTTGGGGGCTTGGTCGTATCCGAACCATAACTACAACTCTTGTTAGGCATAAGGCCAACAGGGAAATCATTTGGGGCTCTGGTCATATTCGAACCATAGCTACACCTCTTGATCGGTACAATGCCACAATTATGACTACTTGGGGG
>NW_021197319.1:0-1458 GCF_002162155.2 Triticum dicoccoides
TCTCGTGGCCTGGTCTACATCAACACATCGGGCCGCACCTGTCTGCATGAGTTGTTTATTGAGTATGAGCAAGTCACTACTTGGGAAGCCCGGTTTTCTTCCAACGAATTGAAGGCAAATTATCATGTATTATTAGCTGCCGTCTGCACTGGATGGCTCAATGGGCAGGCACGCAAGTCGCTGCACTACGGTTTGGTTAACTTCAAACAGTCAGTTGGAAGGAACCATTGGCCGAGTTGCTGACACGGTTCATACGGGATCATTTATAACCCGTCGCAGTCACCTCAACCTTCTGTGGATTCACATCGCGCTATCAACGCCAATGATATACACCTTCTGCTATGGTCAAATATGGAGAATCTCAAGCCAACACTTCGAGTCATCTTGAGACTCAGGGGCTACAATGGTATGGCTCGGCAAAGTTAGCCGGTCTCAATGAAATTCAAGAACTCTAGGTCATTGAAGGGAAGATAACCCGGCCCTGGAGGCTACTACTTTATTGGCAAATATTTAAAGGCCATCAGAAAAATTTCCGGTTCAAAATGAAGATTCCGGTTTAAAATACAGCTCAAGAGACATCTTTCTCCCGCAAAGCTTTGAAGCTCTCAAAACCGATTCAACATCCGGATCAAGGTAAATTTGTCTCCCATGAACCGTTGAAGCTCTCGAATATCCGGTTTAAAATCTGGCTCATGGGAAGTCAGTCTCATTGAAGCTCTCAAAATATTCGGTTTACAATCCGGTTCAAGGAAATTTATCTACCACAAAACTTTGAAGCTTTCAATATTCGGTTTAAAAATTCTGGCTCAAAAAAGGAATTCATCTCTCGCAAGTTCGAGTTCTCAGAAAAATTAAAGGTTGCCAAAGAGAACTTGCTGCCATGATGCGCGGTTCAAACATAGGTATCATGCCTTATTGGCTTATCATATGGTTGATCACAGCTGTGACTACCTTATTAATACGGCTATCAAGCCAATGTTATCATAAGAGCACAGCTCTGGTTACTTTGATAATCCGGCAATCAAGCCAATATTATCATAAGGGGCCAAAGCGTGTCTGCTGCACACCACAGCTCAAACATGGGTACCCCTTGAGCACAGCTCACAGTATCACTTGGGGGCTATGTTCGAACCATAGTCACACCTCTTGATAGGCATAAGGGCCACCAGGGAAATCATTTTGGGGCTTGGTTGTATCCGAACCATAGCTACACCTCTTGATAGGCATAAGGCCACCAGGGAAATCACTTGGGGGCTATGGGTTCGAACCATAGTTACACCCCTTGATATGCATAAGCGCACCAGGGAAATCACTTGGGGGCTTGGTCGTATCCGAACCATAACTACAACTCTTGTTAGGCATAAGGCCAACAGGGAAATCATTTGGGGCTCTGGTCATATTCGAACCATAGCTACACCTCTTGATCGGTACAATGCCACAATTATGACTACTTGGGGG
>NW_021197320.1:0-1171 GCF_002162155.2 Triticum dicoccoides
AGTGGACCTCTCCACCCGGTTGTGTTAGGTCGGCCCAGAGGGACACCGGGAAGCAACATCCGGGCCAAACCGACAGCTACATCCACTCCGTGTAGACCCGACGCGTCCGTTTCCCCCCTCCAGGTGCCGGCGGCGGCGGCGTCCGTGAGGGGGGGGGGCACACCCCGGAGACGCGTGCTGGGCGTTTGCAACCGCCTCAACACTTCCAGACTTGTGAGAGGCCGCCTACGCAAGATTTGATGGTATGCTAGCCCCCGGAGGCCGCCGGCCACAGTCGTAGACGTGCGAAGAGCAATCCGCGTAGAGGGAAGTGTTCAGATACTTCTCCATCACAAAAAATTATGAAAAATTACCATCAGTCCTATAGCACATGTGCCCACGTTGTGTAAAAAACTCATGATTTTATCGTGCTCCAAGTATTTAATAATATTCACGCTGCATCGTTACCGCAGAACGTCTACTACCGTTTCATTGCCGTCCGTGAGGGGGGCCACAACCCGGAGACGCGTGCCGCCTCTTCGGACATGCCACAACACCACCCCGCATGTATGAGGACCCGGTACGACGCTCCGGTGGCATTGCTACCCCCCCAGGGCCCCCGTCCTGCCTAACCCTGTAGCGTTCGACCACGTGATCTAGCCCTTTGACTTTGCACGGACGGGCTTTGACCAGTGGACCTCTCCACCCGGTTGTGTTAGGTCGGCCCAGAGGAACACTTTGGAGCAACAACCGGGCCAGGCCCACAGCTACATCCACTCCGTGTAGACCCGACGCGTCCGTTTCCCCCTCCAGGTGCCGGCGGCGGCGGCTTCCGTGAGGGGGGGGCACACCCCGGAGACGCATGCTGGGCGTTTGCAACCGCCTCAACACTTCCAGACTTGTGAGAGGCTGCCTACGCAAGATTTGACGGTATGCTAGCCCCCGGAGGCCGCCGGCCATAGTCGTAGACGTGCGAAGAGCAATCCGCGTAGAGGGAAGTGTTCAGATACTTCTCCATCACAAAAAATTATGAAAAATTACCATCAGTCCTATAGCACATGTGCCCACGTTGTGTAAAAAACTCATGATTTTATCGCGCTCCAAGTATTTAATAATATTCACGCTGCATCGTTACCGCAGAACGTCTACTACCGTTTCATTGCCGTCCGTGAGGGGGGCCACGACCCGGAGA
>NW_021197321.1:0-932 GCF_002162155.2 Triticum dicoccoides
AGCATCATGCACATATTGATCTTTGATGGTCTCCAAACCAAATATTTTGAAGTCAAGTTGTGAAAGCATAGTATAGCGGCGAGACAATGCATCAGCAATAACATTTTCTTTTCCCTTCTTGTGTTTAATGACATAAGGAAAAGTCTCAATGAATTCAACCCATTTAGCATGTCTACGATTCAGTTTAGCTTGACTTTTAATATGTTTCAAAGATTCATGATCAGAATGTATAACAAATTCTTTGGGCCATAAATAATGTTGCCATGTTTCTAAAGTCCGAACAAGAGCATATAATTCTTTATCATAAGTAGAATAATTCAGACTAGGCCCACTCAATTTTTCAGAAAAGTATGCAACAGGTTTGCCATCTTGTAATAACACACCGCCTAATCCAATTCCGCTAGCATCACATTCAAGCTCAAAAGTCTTATTAAAATCAGGAAGTTGGAGTAAAGGAGCATGTGTTAACTTATCTTTCAATACCGAGAAGGCTTCTTCCTGTGCGGTACCCCAAAGAAAAGGCACATCTTTCTTTGTAAGCTCATTGAGAGGTGCAACAATGGTGCTGAAATCTCTCACAAAACGCCTATAGAATCCAGCGAGGCCAAGAAAACTCCTCACTTGTGTGACCGTTTTGGGCTGCGGCCAACTCTCAATAGCTTCAATCTTGGCTTTATCAACTTCAATTCCCTGTGGAGTAACAACATAGCCAAGAAAAGATACTCGGTCGGTGCAAAAGGTGCACTTCCCAAGGTTACCAAACAAACGTGCATCACGTAGAGCAATAAAAACATCACGTAAATGTTCCAAATGTTCTTCCAAAGATCTGCTATAAATCAATATGTCATCAAAGTAAACTACCACAAATCGTCCAATGAAAGCACGTAAAACTTCGTTCATTAATCTCATGAAAGTACTAGGTGCATTAGTTA
>NW_021197322.1:0-1471 GCF_002162155.2 Triticum dicoccoides
GTTAGCTTAGCACTTGATCGTTTAGTATATTGCTATTGCTTTCTTCATGACTTATACATGTTCCTATGACTATGAGATTATGCAACTCCCGAATACCGGAGGAACACTTTGTGTGCTACCAAACGTCACAACGTAACTGGGTGATTATAAAGGTGCTCTACATGTGTATCTGATGGTGTTTGTTGGGTTGGCATAGATCGAGATTAGGATTTGTCACTCCGATTGTCGGAGAGGTATCTCTGGGCCCTCTCGGTAATGCACATCACTATAAGCCTTGCAAGCAATGTGACTAATGAGTTAGTTGCGGTATGATGCATTACGGAACGAGTAAAGAGACTTGCCGGTAACGAGATTGAACTAGGTATGATGATACCGATGATCGAATATCGGGCAAGTAACATACCGATGACAAAGGGAACAACGCTTGTTGTTATGCGGTTTGACCGATAAAGATCTTCGTAGAATATGTGGGAGCCAATATGAGCATCCAGGTTCCCTTTGTCATCGGTATGTTACTTGCCCGAGGTTCAATCGTCGGTATCATCATACCTAGTTCAATCTCGTTACCGACAAGTCCCCCCCCCCTAGTCCAATTCGGACTAGGCCTTGGGGGGGGGGGGGCAGCCTCCCCTCTCTCTTTCCCCTAAAGCCCAATAAGGCCCATATACTCCCCGGCGAATTCCCGTAACTCTACAAGCATGATATCCTGTTGTTCATTGAATGTGTTTGTTCACTAGTTCCAATGAAAGGGCGCTACATGTTGGTCCTCTCTTCCTAAATTCAAATATGTCTTGTAAACAAGTGTTTATTTCCTTGACATTGTACAAATAGGACTAGTGATAGTGTTCAAGTTTTCTAGTTAGAGCTTTGTTGTATGAAGAGATCTTTTATTTCACCAGTAAATTGATCTCCAAACGGTTGATTTATTAGGTAGTTAAACTTTTTAAAGCAAATAGTTTTAAGATGCTTCATGAAACTCAAAAAACACTTTATTCTTCAATCAACGATGATAACAAAGAGAGATAACTACTTCATTTCATTTCTATGCAATTCGTTGGTACTACATGACAAATTGTTTTCCAAGAGAGTGTTTTGCAATGTGTTACCAAAATTTCATGCTGGTTCCACTATTAAATTTCATGTTGTTTTCCAAGGGTTAGATGTTCTGAGTATGATGATGGAGCAACCAAACCTTTCTACTCTCAGGAAAAGAGAAGAATCGGGATTCAACATTATTGAGCGCATAACATAGCTCGTCCATCATGCATGATGCAATGTGCAGATGTTGAGCATGGTGCAAGGGTGAGCGGTGGCGGAGCTAGGATTTGGGTATAGGGGGCTAATTCGATGAAAAATCATCCCATGTGATAACTATCTAATGTTATAATAATTCTATGCTTCGAGGCTACAACAACATGGTTACGTTTGTATTAGCCTAGATTTGTCTACAATTGCTGAAAGATCAAAAATA
>NW_021197323.1:0-1334 GCF_002162155.2 Triticum dicoccoides
TACAATAAATTATTACACATCATTTCTTCCCTTGTGTCCCTGCTTGCTTACGATTGTGCCGTATCCATGGAGCATCCTCATCATTTAACTTAATGCTTGGGTCGGTGTTCACTTTGAAGGGCGGAATTTCAGCAAACATATTATAATCTTCTGACATGTCTGTCTTGTCCTCCACTCCCACGATGTTTCTTTTCCCTGAAAGAACAATGTGGCGCTTTGGATCATCGCATGATGTACTGATCGTTTTCTTATCTTTCCGTTTCCTCGGTTTGCTACTCATGTCCTTCACATAGAAAACCTGAGCGACATCTTTCGCTAGGACGAATGGTTCGTCAAGGTAACCAAGATTGTTGAAATCCACCATTGTCATTCCGTATTGCTGGTCCACCTTTACCCCACCTCCTGTTAGCTTGAACCATTTGCACCGGAACAAAGGAACCTTAAAGGAGGGTCCATAGTCAAGTTCCCATATCTCCTCTATGTAACCATAATATGTGACCTTTTGCCCATTCTCGGTTGCTGCATCAAAGCGGACACCACTGTTTTGGTTGGTGCTCTTTTTATCTTGGGCGATCGTGTAAAATGTATTCCCATTTATCTCGTACCCTTGGGAAGTCGTTATAGTCGAAGATGGTGTCTTGGCCAACATGTACAGCTGATCTACAACATCATTGTCATTCATTAAATGTTTTCTCAACCAACTGCCAAAAGTCTCCATGTGGGCCTTCCTAATCCAGGATTCAGGCTTCCCCGGGTTGTCCGAGCGTAAAATATTCTTGTGTTTCTCAAAGTACGGAGCCACCAAGCTGGAATTGGTCAGTACAGTGTGGTGTGCTTCAGTCAGAGAATGGCCGTCCATACATGTCGTTGATTTCCTTCCGATCGTGCCTTTTCCACTTAGTCTCCCCTCGTGTCGCGATCGAGGAAGACCAATCGGCTTAAGGTCAGGAACAAAGTCAACACAAAACTCAATTACCTCCTCATTTCCATAGCCCTTGGCGATGCTTCCTTCTGGCCTAGCACGGTTACGAACATATTTCTTTAATACTCCCATGAACCTCTCGAAGGGGAACATATTGTGTAGAAATACAGGACCGAGAATGAAAATCTCTTCGACTAGGTGAACCAAGAGGTGCGTCATAATATTGAAGAAGGATGGCGGGAACACCAACTCGAAACTGACAAGACATTGGATCACATCGTTCTGTAACCGTGGTAGATCTTATGGATTGATTACCTTCTGAGAGATTGCATTGAGGAATGCACATAGCTTCACAATGGCTACTCGAACATTTTCCGGCAGGAGCCCCCTCAAAGCAATCGGAAGCAATTGC
>NW_021197324.1:0-807 GCF_002162155.2 Triticum dicoccoides
GGTTAAATTAATCCTAATTACTAATTAGTGGCGCTGGGGCCCACTGGTCAGTGTCAGGGGGTTAACTAACAGTGGTTAGCGCTAATCCTAATTAGCTACAGGGCTGGGCCCACCTGTCAGGGACTCAGGGGGGGTCCTGCCGTGGTCAAGGTGGGTCAAACCCACCGGCGACGTGACGCCGGCGAGGCCCGAGACGGCGGCGCGATGCGGGATCGCGCTACAGGGCACGGGCGAGGCCGTTCTTGGGCTCGTTGGAGAGCTCTTGCTCCCGCGCGTCGAACGGTGGTGGTGGCCGAGCCTGGGGTGGCCGGTACCGTCGACGGCGAGCTCGTGAGCGGCGGCCGGAGTTCGGGTGCGGTCGGAGTCGGCGTTGCAGGGTGTTTGGAGAGGCGTTGGTGCGTGCTGCGTGCTCCTAGTGAGGCGTGGAGCACGATAGTGTGCTCGGTTGGGCGCTACGGTGACCGTGGCCACGACGGCGACATCGCCGGCGGCGTGGAGCTCTCGGCCAAGGTGGGGCTAAGGCCTAGGGGTCGAAAGAGACCCGGGAAGAAGGGGGAAACGACTCGAGGGCTCACTGCGGTTGCAGTGGGCGTCGAAGCGGGCTCGGAGACGCGCTGGAGACGGCGAATTCGTCGGCGATGATGGTCGGAGCCCGAAGAGGGGAACGGCGACGTGGCGGCGATGCAGGGCTTCCGGAGGCCCGTGGAGCGGTGGGGAAGAAGAGGGGGTTGTGGCAGAGCTTCTGAGCTAGTCGGGGGAGCGAGGGGTGGCCGGAGATGGCTGCTAAGGCGAACGGCGGCGACGGTG
>NW_021197325.1:0-1016 GCF_002162155.2 Triticum dicoccoides
GTATGACGGAGAGGTATCACTGGGCCCACTCGGTAATGCATCATCATAATGAGCTCAGAGTGACCAAGTGTCTGGTCACGGGATCATGCATTACGGTACGAGTAAAGTGACTTGCCGGTAACGAGATTGAACGAGGTATTGGGATACCGACGATCGAATCTCGGGCAAGTAACATATCGATAGACAAAGGGAATAGCGTACGGGGTTGATTGAATCCTCGACATCGTGGTTCATCCGATGAGATCATCGTGGAGCATGTGGGAGCCAACATGGGTATCCAGATCCTGCTGTTGGTTATTGACCGAAGAGTCGTCTCGGTCATGTCTGCTTGTCTCCCGAACCCGTAGGGTCTACACACTTAAGGTTCGGTTACGCTAGGGTTGTAGGGATATGTATATGCAGTAACCCGAATGTTGTTCGGAGTCCCGGATGAGATCCCGGACGTCACGAGGAGTTCCGGAATGGTCCGGAGGTAAAGATTTATATATGGGAAGTCCTGTTTCGGACATCGGGACAAGTTTCGGGGTTATCGGTATTGTACCAGGACCACCGGAAGGGTCCCGGGGGTCCACCGGGTGGGTCCACCTGTCCCGGGGGGGCCACATGGGCTGTAAGGGGGTGCGCCTTGGCCTAATGGGCCAAGGGCACCAGCCCCACATAGGCCCATGCGCCTAGGGTTCAAGGGGGCAAGAGTCCTAGGAGGGTAAGGCACCTCCTAGGTGCCTTGGGGGGGAGGGAAACCCCCCCTTGGCTGCCGCACCCCCTAGGAGATTGGATCTCCTAGGGCCGGCCACCCCCCCTTGGCACCCCTATATATAGTGGGGGAGAGGAGGGACTTCATACCTGAACGCCTCGGCCTTTGGTTGCCTCCTTCTCCCTCCCCAACACCTCCTCAACCTCCATAGTGCTTAGCGAAGCTCTGCCGGAGTACTGCAGCTCCATCAACACCACGCCGTCGTGCTGCTGCTGGTGCCATCTCCCTCAACCTCTCCTCCCTCCCTTGCTGGATCAAGAAG
>NW_021197326.1:0-862 GCF_002162155.2 Triticum dicoccoides
AACGAGCTGTACGTGGACACCGGAAAAAAGTGCCCGACGGCCGTCGTGGACGGAAGTTGACGCGCGCCATGGAAAACTGGGCAAAACCACGTACGTGGCACACGCCGCGGAGACGGACCCTTACACGGACCCGTGAACGGGATGTACGTGGACACGGGAAAAAAGTGCCAGACGGCCCTCGTGAACGGAAGTTGACGCGCGCCATGGAAAACTGGGCAAAACCATGTACGTGGCACACGCCGCGTACACGGACCCGTGAACGGGTACGAGAGGTCCGGGAAAAAATGGCCCATACACCATGCGAACCGGCTCAAAACCAGCTAATGATGGTCAACAAACAGTGCTATGGCAGCGAAAACATGTCTCATGGCAAAAAAATGCTGCCACGGCAGCGTTTCAAAACAGTGTACCCCTCCTTCACAAACTAAGGGCAGGGGTCCCAATGGGGGCTAAAACCCTCGGGTATAGTAGGGAGGAGGGGTCCTTCCTGGTGGGCGTACGGAACACGGGTGATTTTTCTTAGGGAAAACACCCGTGTTCACGTACGCCCATCCTTTCCCAACGTTGCCTCGGATGTCCCGTCGTTATGCCATCACGAAGGTGTTGGCCCGGTCCCGTTTACGTCTCGTGAGAAATTCTGACCCAACAGCCGAAGGTGGCTCGGGAAACAGGAAAGTACCCCGTTGCGTACACGATCCGACCGACGGTAAACAGTCGCAACGATGTCCCTCCAATGTCGCCTCCGGAAAAACGTTGCCCCTCGGTGGCAACGTCATCGCTGTCCCGGTCCCCTGTACGTCTCAAGTGAAATTCTGACCCAACAGCCGAATGCGGCTCGGGAAACAGGAAAGTAGCCCGTTTC
>NW_021197327.1:0-2256 GCF_002162155.2 Triticum dicoccoides
GTGTGTGTGTACGTGTGTACGTATGAGCGTCTACATCTGTAATGTGTTAAAAAAAGTACAAATAATTTTGAGACGCTAATGTTTACAACTATAACAAAGGTGCACTAGCTAGTTCAACTAGGCATCTAAAGAAAAATTTCAGTCCATATCTTCTAGATGGAAGTAATTATTGCCTTGGAATATATACTGCTAGTAATTACGTTTCAGTTACCATGAACCACTAGTGGTCATCTAGCAACCGTGGCCAATCCTGAATATATGGAACCACATTTAATTCACATACAGGAAAAGTTGGTAGAACTTAATTCACACAACGTGCATGACCAATCGGTTTAATTGCGTACATATCTTTCCAAATAAGTAATTTTAGTTCACCAATGCATTAAGAGATAATTTAAGTACGTTATATACTGCTTTTTTATAATAACTTGGCTACAATTGAATGTACACGTTTGAATAAGCATCCATCTTTAGAACATATTAAACATTAAAATTAATTTGGTAATGTATATTATAAGCATATCCTGTTAATAAAGATTCATGTGGCTCTTGAGAGAAACGAGTCTTTTAATGTATTTTTTCCTCGACGGACTATTATGAGCATTCTATGTGTTTTTTAGAATGCATTCTATGTGTTAATTTCAAGAAATGTTGTGCTTTTATGAAGCACCTCCTTATCCTATCAACGTACATTTAATAGTTTCCTCGTATTGGGCCTCTTGGTTGGTCCTCCACTATATATCTATCCACCCCATTGCTTCCAACTCACCAAAACAAAGCAACTCTCCTTTGTTGTTCTATTCCTTTGTTGCAAATGGCTCGCAAGAAGGTGGCCCTCCGGTACATCCTTGATAAAAAGTCCCGATGCAGTACTTTAAAGAAACGTCATGAGGGCCTACAGAAAAAGGCGGACGAGTCGGCCATCATGTGCAATGCGAAGGCCTGCGTGCTAGTGTATGGCGAGGGCAAGTCGGTACCAGAGGTGTTCCCGTCCCACTCTGAGGCGGTGGCTATCCTGACTCGGTACAAGAATATGCCGAAGGGGAAGTTTAAGAAGACGGTGAGTCATGAAAGCTTTCTCAGCCAACATTTTAACAAGCTCCAGGCCAAGGGCCACAAGTTCCAAGGAGTCTGCGAAGACAATGAGACCAGAATCCTCCTGCACAAGGCTATGCTTGGAAGCAACCTCTCGAGCCTCGATGGCCTCAACATCGAGGATCTCGCCAATGTTGGCCGAAAGCTAGAGGTGATCCTCCAGAGCATGGGGGAAAGCATCACAAAAATTAGTGGCCAACCACCAGTCTCCGCACCACTACCAGCTCCATACGTCACCGACTACATGCACATGGAATCTCTGTCGACTTATCAGGCAACACCACCAGCTCCATACATGGACATGGAGTCTCCGTCGACTTTTCAGGCACCACCACCGACTGACAACATGGGCATGGGGTCTTCGATGATGTATCAAGCGCCATCACCAGCTCCCTATGTCACTGGTTGCATGGACATGGGGCCTCCGGCGATGCTTAAGGCCCCTCCACAACAACAAGAGGATTCACTTGACATGATGAGGTATGGAGGAGACCTCAACACCCTGGTCCACAGTGGCTACAATACTAGTGGTTGTAATGACACCAGCATAAGAGCTAGCTTGCCTAGCGGTGATGTTAACTCGAAGAAGTCGTTTGAAGTGGGGTTTGGTTGGCAGTTCGGTGGCGCTGATCCTGAAGCATCTTCTTCAAGTCTTTCCCCCCAAATGTAATCAAGGAGAGGATCTCTACATGTAATACCTAAAATAATAAGAGAAATTTAGTCTTGGTTGTGCTCTTTGAGCGAAAGCATATTTCATTTAGTCATTGGAATTGTTATTATGGATCTCTTCAACGGTCTATTTGTTTGATCTCTACGATTTAGCTGGTTCTAACTTGTATGTTGCACCTACTCTTTGTGTAAACATGCATGTTTTGTCAGGCATACCTTTTGAATGATATTTTTTGTTGACACTTAACATTGCATCAAGTGATACAACCATGAAGGGTTCACTCAACACATGAAACTTTTTGACGCAAAAATAAGAAAAACTTCAAGAAATGGAAGACCAATCCGACGACTACACCTCCATCCGTGTCAGGTAAAGAACTCCTTAAAAGCCACCTCTTCTATTGTGACATGCTTATGCGGAACCGTAAGAAAAAACACCTGGGTACTGGACGCTAAGTGGGGGTATTTCCCAACCATGAGTCCTCCCAAAAC
>NW_021197327.1:3548-5033 GCF_002162155.2 Triticum dicoccoides
ATGTTTCCAGGCTACCTAAATGATAAGAAGGCATGTGTTTTAGGTGGTATTCAATTCTAAACATGTAATCCTTCCATGTTTTATAGACCACAAATAGGTCTGACTTAAACATGGAGAAGGTAAGTGCGGTGGTTCACATGATTTTTTTTTGGGGGGGGGGGGTCATGACAAGAATGAGAGTGGATAAATGAAGTTATAGTGTCATTTAGAATGATTTCAAGAATCAAGTTAAGTGAAAATTTAAGGTCATACGTCAAGGCTAGATTTATGTGATAGAACCAGAATAAAAGTATGATTGGTTTTGATTCACTACTAGAGGCAAGGGAATAGAAAATCAAGCATTGGAATTGCACTCCTGTGTGTCGAGTGTCTAGAATGATGCATCGATAATGGGGTACATGTTACTTATAACTGACCTTTATATAATGTTTAACATCCTACATTCCATTTCTGAATATCGAAACGGCAAGAACATGATGAGGGGAGTGTGGGGCGCGTTTCACACATATGTTGACGACCGTTACAATATTCAGAGGAACTACTACGAAGATCTAGGTGACTAATAAATAAATGATATGCAACACAACGTGTTGGTTGTAAAGGGACAAGTCCATACATCCAGTTAATCTGACAACCCCTTCCACTTTGGGATTTTCCAATACCAACCCAGTTCAGCTCTTGAAAAGAATAGAGGATACGACAACGGATCATAGCACCCGTAATATGATTAAATATGCTCTATTTCATTGTTGTTCCATGAAGTATTACATTCTTGTCATAAGTATATCTTCTTTCATTTTCTTCAATCCACATTGTAGCTACCTCTGAATTGACTAGCGTGTTGTATGTTGGTCCAATCTTTGGTCAAGGGTTCAAGATGAGTCTCTAGTCCTCAAGGTTTTGAGCTTGCCCAATCTCCTAAATTGTTGAGAGTACAGGTTACCGTATAGGATGTCTGTTATTATTCCAATCACATGCTTGTCTTGCTCATACATTTCCTCACTACAACGGCGGGACCGACGCTCTAAGCTTGGATCATCGTCGTAGAAGTATAGCTCCAGATGCTTTGGATATGGGTGACTATTTCCAAATGGGTGTATATTTTGATATACCCGGCCATGTGCTCGAAAGGTGTAAATACGATGCGGCTCGCCCGGCCGATGCCTCGGTTCCGTCCATCGCCGAGCGGGCTGAGATCCAAGCGGCTGCCCGGAACCTCGAGTCAAGTGTGGATTCCGCCCTTCCCAGTTCTTCCTGTTGTTCCTTTTCCGCGCTTGAGGCCGTTCCTCTTAGACACCTAGCCAAGGTGGCCACTGACTCGGCCATCGTTTTCAGGGGGGAAGTGGGTCCCCCCTTAGAGCAGATCGCGGCCATTAGGGCTCGCGAGATCCTTGATGGCAAGTTGGCTGAGACTCGGGCTCGCCTGCGTAGGACCCCTGAGGAGCAGACTGCACGTACAGCTGGTCAGCCCCCTCCGGTGGTCGA
>NW_021197327.1:5127-5997 GCF_002162155.2 Triticum dicoccoides
GGGGCTATTCGTGGGCACACTCGGTCCCGCACTGCTACTCTCCGCGCCCAAAGCGCATCTCGTGTTCTGGGTCAAGCAGCCCCACGATGGGGGCTTAGATGCGGGCCCTTTTTTGGAACATCCGCGGCTTCGGTCATGATGGCCGATGCCGCCAACTCGTCGAGTACATGCGCGACGAACACAATGACATCATTGCGATCCAGGAAACCATGCGTACTGAGTTCTCCCTCCATGAGTTGATTGCCTCAGCTCCCACCTTTTCGCCTGGCATTGGCTCCCTTCTAGTGGGACCACGGGCCACTCCGGTGGCATCCTCTTAGGGGTTAAGGATGCCACCTTCGAGGTGGGCGGCATGGATCGGGGAGAATTCTTCGTTAGTATGGAGATCTTTGAGCGGGCCCTGAACTTCAAATGGGAGGTCGTGATTGTCTATGGTCCGGCGGATCACCGCCGTTCTCCGACCTTCCTTGCGGAGCTCCACCAAAAGATCTCCGCCTCCCTCCTCCCAGTAGTTATGGGCGGAGATTTTAACCTCATCCATTCTCCGGAAGAGAAGAATAACGATAGGATTAACCTCCCCCGGATGCAGTTGTTCAATGACTGGATCGTGGAGCTCGGCCTCCGAGAGATTGAGAGAACGGGGGCAAGATTTACCTGGATGAACCGCCAGGCCGACCCGACACGATCCGTGCTGGATCGTGTCCTAGTTTCCCCGGAATGGGAATTGAGGTGCCCCCTGACCTTGCTTCGAGCGATTACCCGGATTGGGTCGGACCACGTCCCTCTCCTCCTATCCTCTGCGAACGAGCGTACCCCCTGCCCGCTGCGGTTTAGGTTTGAGTCCTTTTGGCTCAATCAGGCCGGCTTTCG
>NW_021197327.1:6253-48482 GCF_002162155.2 Triticum dicoccoides
GATGCGGTCTCGGCTCGTTGGACACTTGCTCGCGCCTCTCCCCATCGCTCCATGTCCGCCGTTGACTCATGGTACTTCTGCGCTAAGCTTGACCACCAATTCATGAAGGACTGGGGTGCCAATCTTGGTCGTGACCTCCGCGAGCGTAAAAGATCTCTCTTGCTGGCTATCCAAGCTGTGGACGCTCGGGCCGATTCCTCCGGGCTATCTCCGGATGAGTGGATGCTGAGATATGATCTTGAGGATCAGCTATCCTCCATCTATACCGATGAGGAGGCATACTGGAGGGTGCGTGGTACCCAGCGATGTGTGCTCCGCGGCGATGCGAACACTGCTTATTTCCAGGTGGTTGCGAATGGCCGATGCCAAAGAAATTCCATCCACTGCTTATGGGAGGATGACGCCCCCCTTGTCCGCCCCGCGGCCATTCGGGCCCATGTAGACGGCTTCTACAAAGCCCTCTTTACCCCCACCCCTCGGGGTGGGGCTAGTCTCACTCCCGACACCTGGACGGGGGTGCAGTTGGTTTCCGACGAGGCCAACGCGGCCCTTGTTGCCCCCTTCGACGAAGACGAGGTCCTCGCGGGCATTAAAGGAATGAACCCCTCCTCGGCCCCGGGTCCGGATGGCTTGCCTGTCACATTCTTTAAAACGTTTTGGCAGACAGTCAAACCGGAGGTCATGGCCTTATTCGAGGAGTTCTATTCGGGCTCTATGGACCTTAGGCGCCTCAACTATGGGATCATTACCCTTATCCCGAAGGTTCCGGGCGCCTCTGATATTCGCCAGTTCCGTCCCATCACTGTGATTAACGTGATATTCCGGATCCTGGCCAAAGGGTACGCCAATAGGGTGACCCTGCTTGCTAACTCAATCACTCACCCGAACCAATCGGCCTTCATCCAAGGCCGATTTATTTTAGATGGCGTGTTGGTCTTCCATGAAGTCCTTCACAAAGTTCGGTGAATCATCATCGCGCTGTCTTCCTGAAGCTAGACTTTCATAAAGGTTATGATACTGTCCACTGGCCTTTCCTTCGGGAAGTGCTGCTGCGTAAAGGCTTTGACGACCGCTGGGTGACTCGCGTGATGCAATTAGTCTCCTGTGGGCGGACTGCGGTGAACATCAACGGCGAGATTGGGCCATACTTCCCCACTCTCTATGGGGTTCGTCAGGGTGACCCGTTCTCGCTGTTCCTGTTCAACATGGTGGTCGATGCTCTGGCCGCCATCCTGGATAAGGCCAAGGGTGTCAGCCATATCCGTGGCATTGTCCCCCACCTAGTCGGAGGGGGAGGGGTCTCCCTCCTTCAATACGCGGATGACACCATAATAATGGTGGAAGGTTCTACTCAGGACGTGGCTAACCTGAAGTTCCTCCTCCTGTGCTTCCAGCAGATGTCGGGCCTAACAATCAACTTTGATAAGAGCGAAGTGATGGTTTTGGGCTACCCTCCGGTGGAAGCTCAGGCTATTGCTGACCGTCTTAACTGTCGGCGACCTACCTGGGGATCCCCGTTAGTGATTCGTGCCTCACCGTGGCGGACCTCCGCCCCATGGTGACCCGTATGCAGCACCGCGTTGAGCCTTGGAAAGGGCGTTGGCTATCGAAGGTTGCGCGTGTGATTCTCATCAACTCCTCA
Organism: Triticum dicoccoides; assembly: GCF_002162155.2. Classification (NCBI taxonomy): domain Eukaryota; kingdom Viridiplantae; phylum Streptophyta; class Magnoliopsida; order Poales; family Poaceae; genus Triticum; species Triticum dicoccoides. The sequence continues at coordinate 7,896 of NW_021197327.1, forward strand.
CTCGCTAGCCTTCTTTGGTTCCTCATGAGCTTTTATAGCCTCCATGAAACGCTGCACACGGAAATTGCCAAGTACCAATCCAGGTTCTATTGGGCTGGCGACGATGACAAACAGAAGTACCATATGGTTAGTTGGCCAGACATTTGTAAACCCAAGGACCAGGGGGTCTAGGGATTCTGTCCTCCCGACGCATGAACATCGCCCTCCTGACCCGGTGGCTATGGCGTATTGCTAATGGGGACGGAGGGCTTTGGCTCACCATTATCCGGAACAAATACCTCCGTGGATAGCCTCTGGCTTTCTGTCAGCGTTCGGCGGATCACAGTTTTGGCAGGCCGTCGTTCAGCTGCTTCCCGTGCTTCGCATTGGCACGTCAATCTCGGTTGGTACTGGATCCGCGACCCTGTTTTGGTTTGATCGGTGGATCGGCGACACCCCTCTGGCCGCCCGCTTTCCCGAACTCTTCACCGTTGCAGTTGACCCTCGAGTCTCTGTTGAGACGGCCCTTATTGACTTAGGGCGCCTCGTGTTTCGTCGCCCTTTTGGCCTGCTCGAAGTAGCCGCCTGGGATGCCCTCCTCCAGGACATCGCCCTTCTCCCGATGAGCGTCACCGACACCCCGGACGCCATCTCTTGGCGCCTAGAGTCTTCCGGACGCTTCTCTACTAGGTCCCTATACGCAGCCATCGCGCCTTCGCCCGCCCCCGAGCCCTTCAGTTTGATCTGGGATATTCGTTTGCCACTGAAGATTAGGATCTTCCTTTGGCAATGGATTCGTGGCCGCCTCCCCTCCGGAGTCGAAGTCCTCAAGCGTAACAGACCCGGAGATGGGCTTTGCCCTCTATGCGACACGGTGGAGGATGCTAACCACATCTTCTTCACGTGCCCCACGGCCCAGTTTCTTTGGTCCAGTTTCCGCGAGACGGTTGGTGGACAGTGGTGCAACTCCAATTTCCCCGACCTTCTCGCGGAGATCCACGCCTCCCCCCTCGCTACCGACATATCTGTTGGCTCTGCGTTGGGGTCCTCGCCTGGACGTGGTGGACCGTCCGCAATAAGCTTGTCATCCAAAAGGTCACTCTAAGACGTGTTACCGACGCCATCTATAATACCTAAATAGTTCATCTCCACTACCTTATTTCTCTTAACATGCAAGCTATCCACATCACCAATCAACATGCAACCATTCATCTCTCCCCACCTCAGCGGTCTAGCCACATCATCAATCCCAACCCCGCCCCGCATGTTAACTCTGGCTATTGACTCGATTTCTTCTCGCTGGGCTGCACGAAGCCGTTTCTCATCAAAAGGAAGTTCTAATGGGCTGTAGGCCTGTATGGACGTTGGAAGCCCATGGAAGGAAATAAAATAGGCCGTGTTGCTTACTTCTCTCGCCCGGTTTGTGGAATCGCGTCATCCAGCAGGTAATTAATTGTTATTACGCCTTTCTCTTTGTCTCTTCCCCGAAGCGTCGTCGTCTCCTCATCTCTTTCAACATCCCCCTTTTCTCTTGGCCTCCTCCAATTCCACCCACACAGCAAACCAAAAGCCATTGATGGTTTCCTTCCGCCCCTTCCTCTTATTCTTCGACTGAACATAGTTGATCCGTTGCCCGGATGCTTCCCTTCATCTCCCGTGGACACTGAACTTGCCATCACGGAGCCGCGACGTCTGGCAGGAGCCCCGAGCCCCCGACGACTGTGTCAAATATCCCATGACACACACACACACATGTTAGTAGTACGATTTTCATTTGTACTGTTATTGACAACTTTGATAGTTTTCCAGAATTAGAGCAGATTTCAGATTGCAGTTCAGTCGAGGCAAGTTGTTCCCCACTGTATATGTCATGGGATCAATCTAACACCAAAGTGATTCATGTGATTGCCATTGTTGTCCAGCAGCCACAAGGCAGACACTCGCTTGCCCGGTCGCTAATGGATTGGACTTCGCCGCTGGGCTGGACATCACATTGCAGTTCTTCGGTAGGTAAGTTCCAATGCCGCTCCTGCTGCCTACCCGCATGAAGCCCTAACGAGTTGTTCTTGCCGTATTATTTTTCCCACTGTTTTCAATCCATCTTTCTTGGTGGCCAGGAGCCCAGGACACAGGCGGCCGATGGAGGGACATGATTTATGCAGCGGTGGCTTTAGTATCACTGGTAGAAAAAGAGGCTTCCGTCCAGCCCCATTAGTCGCGAAACTGTAGGAACCGCGACTAATGAAGTCTTTAGTCGCGGTTCGGCAGATGAACCGCGACCAAATGCCTGGGCCCAGGGCGCTCGCGGGCTTTAGTCGCGGTTGGCCAGGCCAACCGGGACTAAAGGTGCCCAAAGGCCTTTAGTCGCGGTTGGCCAGGCCAACCGCGACTAAAGCTCCTCCCTTTTAGTCCCGGTTTGTGGCACGAACCGGAACTAATGGGGTTGAGACCTTTAGTCCCGGTTCGTGCCACGAACCGGTACTAAAGGTCCCATTTTCAAACTCTAACCCCCCCCGGGATCGCCTTTTCAGTTTTAAAAAAAATAAAAGAAAATAATGGAAATGTCAAAAAAATAAAAGAAAATAAGTTTCTCATGTGATATGTGGTCTAGTTGTTGGGAAAATTTGCAAATGTGAATTTTGACTTTATTTGCAAAATCTCTCTGAAATTTGTAAAAATGGGCATAACTTTTGCATACTAACTCGGATGAAAAAGTTTTTTATATGAAAAATCATCTACTCGAAAAGTTACATCCAAATTTAACCAGGGGAACCCCGTTAAACATTTTCAAAATCCTCAAAAACCTAATAGAAAAAAAGTTACGGGGCTTGTAAGATCTAGAGTGGAAAAAATTGAAAAATATTCAAACAGTGGGCAAACTATGGTCAAACAATGGTCAAACTAATTATTCTAGAATATTAGTGTTACTAAATAATTATTTTAATTATTTCAATTTTGGTCAAATCTGGTCAAACTGTGGTCAACTGTGGTCAAACTGTGGTCAAACAATGGTCAAACTAATTATTCAAGAAATATTAGTGTTACTAAATAATTATTGTTTTTTAAAACAATAGTTTCAAACTCAAACAGTGAAATGTGTCACTTCATGCTCAAGCAAAATTCCTGAAGGTTAATAGGATTGACATCTTATTATTGTCAGGAAAACAACAAGTGCAGACTTGGAGCGTGGGAGAATAGAACCCGGAAGTTAAGCGTGCTTGGGCTGGAGTAGTGAGAGGGATGGGTGACCGGTTGGGAAGTTAGATGATTTGGAATGATGAGGGGTGATAAAAGAATAAATTGAGAAGTGATGAGGGGTGGTGATTAGAGACTAGAGGTTAAAATAATTCAGAAATTTGAAAAAAAAAATCAATTTTTTTTTTCAAAAACCTGTGGCGGCCTTTAGTCGCGGTTAGCCACAAGAACCGCGACTAAAGGTCGTCCGCCCCGACGGCCACCTGGCGCCCACGTGGACGGGCCTTTAGTCGCGGTTCTTAAGCAACCGCGACTAAAGGGGGGGCCTTTAGTCGCGCCCGTTCGGTCGCGGTTGCGCAACCGCGACTAATGGCAGTTGCGAACCGCGACCAAAGGCCCTTTTTCCACCAGTGTATGGCGTGGGAGCACGTTGTATGGGCCGACGGCATGTTCCTTCCCTTCCCTACCGCTGATGCATGACAGGACCATGTCTTCCCCGTCGATCTCCCACCAGGTGCAGGCTGTTAGATCCGGGGACGACGACACAATCTGTCGCATCATGGTCGACGTTGAGGCATTCGACCCAACTGCATCGCTTGCCATCATACGACCTGGGGATGCCGTCTCATCCTGGAAGGCGCCGAGGCTTCCGTCTCCAGCGTGTGGCTCGCTGTCGTGTTGAAGGATGCCGGGGTTTCCGTGCTGTACGTCGCAGCGGAGGCCGGTGCACGCCGGGTCGTCGGCCTTCTTCTCCTACTCACCGCCTTCTGCGTCGCTGCCAAACAAGGTCACACTGGTGAGCCCCTCTTTTCAATAGATTGTTTCTGTTGTGGAACTTTAGGGTCCAGTGTGTTATCGATTCTATATGAGGCTTTGAGCCCAGCTGTCTTCTTCGGGTAGGTAGGCCAGTCTGAATCCTAGATGATATTTTCAGTTGTTTGGTCTTTGGATTTTGCAGTTCGATTGATTGAACTATACATATGCCCGAATATGTTGATTCACAAGAGATGTGGTTATACGAGAGTTTCCAGTGATAACAGTTGTAGTACTAATCAAAAGGAAATGAAAAACAATGATGTATATGATGCGATTAAGACCCTTACGATTCTCTAGATTTTTTTTAAAAAATAAACTACGTCAATGCAATGTGTCGCCCGTGCCAATATATATGTAGTAGATTCTTTTTTAACAAGTGTTACTATATGGGGTGATTTTGATTTATTAATTTTTGAGCTGGAGTGATTTAGATCTTGACATTATTCATTTTATATGGCCATTTGACTATGTTCATAAGCAGAGCATGCAAGACAATGTAGGAAGCCACATCTCATAGGCTTTCCAATATCTTCTTCTTTTCAATTGTGTAAATCATCATGCCCATGGTGCGTGAGAAATACAAAACCCATTTCATGTAAATTAAATTTATCATATACTCTAATTAATTCCAAATATTTTTGACACCAAAAGCCCGCAGCAACGCCTCATATAGAATCTCCGTCCAACGGCGCGTCAACTACACCGACCCCTTCCTCCACGACGTCTACGCCCATGCCGCCCGGTATGCATGGATAGCCTGTTCCCCTTTCACTTTCACTTCTTTAAAAATCCGAATCTGCCACCAATGCGAGACGCCGCCTCGCGCTCTCCAGCCCATGCCAAATCGGTCGTCGCCACGAACACACGCCTCCATCGGGGAGAATCAGTGCCCAGCGGACTGATATCTTTGCCGATGTGCTCTTCCTTTCTTAAACGCAGTGTGGCTTCTTGACAGGACAGGCCGGCACCGCCGGTTACCGAACTGCAGCCCTTGGGCGGAGAGGAAGGGGTCTTCACCCATGCCAGATGTTGTCCGCCGCTCAAGAACGCCATGGGGGAAGGGCGCTGTCCGCCTCCATTGACAACGACTTAGGAGGCGCACTGTTGGGGATCAGAAGGGACACCTTCAGTCCAGGCTCTTCATCACCTCCTTTATTTGACTCTCTTTCTTCAGTGCGTGAATGTGTGTTTGTTTATGTGTAGAGATTCAAGTAGTAGGATGATATACACATATTTGGGGTGAGGCATGGATCAGATTGTCAATTATGTGAACCAGAGATAAGAGAATACACATGTGAGTGGCGAGGACATCGATTGATCAAAAATTCAGAATGCTTTTATTATGAGATTCAGACAAGAGAAGTTAATCATCGCTGTTATCTTGGTCTTATGCTTCATTCAGAAAGAACGTAACAACAGGGTGTTCGAGGATTTGTTACCTCGAGTGGTCGTTTGGATGGGTTTGTTATCTGAAGGTATGCTACCGTCAGTTAACCATCGCTGGCCGTTACACTGTTCCACACTGATTATTGCTGCCTGGGAGGTATGTACTATGTAGGGTTCTGATTATTTGTATTTTGGTATTCCATAACTGAATAAATTGCAATTCAATTGAAAAAAAAAGCTACTATATTTTGCCTCATAATACCTTGCTTCATCTCATGCTGGTTTAAGTGTTGAACATACTGCTTTTCCTTAATGGCAGGCTAGCTTCTCTTCCCAATAATGGCTCATATATATCACACCGCTGAAGATTGTAATTCTTTCTCTAGGAATGCCGGGTGTAGTTTGTTTTTAAATTGTAGACTGAACAAAGGTGTCTGTAAGGGAATCGATAGCTTTGATTATCTGCCCAATACTCTTTACTTGCTGATGGTTCTTTTGGTTAATGTTCTGCAAGTTCTAACTCTGTAGTGTGAATGTGTGATTACGATATTTTAATTGCTCTGTGGCATGCTGCTTTCTGAAATACCAGGCTAGCTTCCTTTCTGAACAACACACACCATTGAAGATTGGTTGTAGGCTTCTAGCCTACTATAACATTGTAGATTGAATGAAGGTGTCTGCAAGGGAATGATAGCGATTATCTGCCCAACACTATTTTCTTCCTGATGATTATTTTGGTTAATGTTCCGCAAGTTCTATGCTACAAGATATTCTAGAAGTGTTATTCTCAAAAGAATCTGACAAAATATATACCACCAATAGATTTAATCGTTTTTATGGTGAGGATTCTATTATAAAACCACATGCTCACTTTCACATCAATATGCCTTTTCCTTTCTATGAAATAAAAACAATGAGTCATTATTATTCATAGCAATGGTTCATTTGGTTAATTGTCCCATATGTTCTTAATCGTATTTCAAGAAACTTTGAGCTACTAATTCCCGCTACAACGCGCGGGGGAATCATCTAGTTTTTAAAATGTGTGGGTACATGCAGCTTTGGCGGCCGCTTAGCCGCCCCCAGGACCGGGACGTCATTAACACCCTCCTCGCCGACCTTCGATCGCTCGCCTTCTGCCTGGCGCCACCGCTTTCCCCCCGGAGCCCGACTAGATGCTGTCGTTTATTTCTGTTCTAGGGCTTGTTGAGTTGTGCCCTCAGCATTAACCCTTGTGGACCATGTGTTTGTGAGAACCTTGTGTGTGTTTGTGTGTGTGAAAATCTATGTGGCATGTTGGCTTGGGCATTTGCTTTATAATATAAAGCGGGGCGAAAGCCTTTTTCGGTAAGGTGTAAATACCAGTTGTTCGCATGTCACTTGTGTCTCTGTCAAGGTGGCAGCATAGAGTAGTAAATAAGAAGTACCCATTGAAAAATCTTATATTTTGCCGAAACTTTCTTGCATTAGAGTCGTTGCTTGTACAAAGTCTCATGAGTTCAGTTGGTGTTTCTGGATTGGCTAGTCTTATATATCCTTTTCTGCAGCATAACCTCATACTTGAATTCTGTTACATGGCAAAATCTGCAATGTTCTTCTTTTTTGAGAACGTGTGTGTGTTTTGGTATGTTGATGTAGACGAAATCATACGGGCCAGGGTTGCGAATTTCCTTGTCTTCTCCGATGTCTATTTCCACTTGTCCCACTCGGCGATATATATTTTATTGACCTAAATAAGCCACTTTGAAGCTTGCTGCTAACCTCGCAGGGACAAAGTAAGTATGTCTTGCTTTGATTTGTATTTCGAGTCGTTGGCATATTCGTTTCCTGCCTGATGCATGCCTGAATCCAATCTCCCATGAATATGCGTTGTAGAACTCATACGCCTCCTGTTCGGAACTGAACACCATGCCAACAGCTGGTTCGAAAACAACTGTTTTCCCAAGTTCTGATGCTTGTTCAATTGCACGCTCTATATCACTCTGATATCCTTCTACTGGTGCCCGAAAAGAATTGCCAGTTATGTTTCTGTAAAGAAAAATAACAAGGCGGTGCAGCTTGTTTTTTTTTTTTTTGCGCAGAAGGACTGAATTGCATTACACCAAGATTCTTACAGAAAAGTCCAGGAAAACAAAGAAATTACAAGTAGGCCCTTGCTGAACTCTGGCTTCGTCTTCCACAGAGCAGAACACAGAGCAGAACGCTGCGCCGGTGAATCCCGCCGCCATCCCTCCGCACTCTTGGACTCGGGGGCTCCCCTCGGCGACAAGGAAGTCGACGCTCCTCGGCATGACACCTCCACCCTGCACCACGGGCGGCGAGGCCATCTTGGTGAATCGCAACCTCTCCTTCAGGATCTTCAAAACGGCGCCGCCGTCACGCCGGCACCGGATGGGGAACGACGAGCTCGACACGCCGAAGAACGAAGAGCTCGAGGAAGTCAATCCGCGCACACTCGAGCTCCATAGAGCGCTAACGCCGGAGGAAGAGCAGATCGACCGTGCAGCTTGTTAATATAAGTATTTAATAACAATTAGTAATTCTGTCCTCAAAACAAAATTCTATAATTCGCGGAAGACTGAAAAATTACGCTGGAGTACTAAGAATAAAGAGACCTTAAAATGATCATCTATCTCATAAATCTTACCACTCATCTGACCACTATAATGCTTCCTACTTCATTTATCTATCATCGTGATTTATGAGGGAGAAAAGGTCCGGCAAAACGTATGTCACCAATGTGTTCCGGGAAGAGGAGGTGTCTGATATCGCTGTGAATTTATACACTTTCTTTTAATTAATCTTCTACCAGATTAATTAACCATTTGTTTTTCTCTACTTTATTATTGACATGTCCCTAATCTTTATTTTTTCTTTCTAAAATCTACTTCCTTTAGGGTTTAGCAAATGCAATGCAAATGGTGTGAATTTATACACTTTCTTTTATGCAAAAAGGTGTAGCTGGTTTTGCACGTTCATTGAATGTGTTGCCCTCTAAAATCTGTAATGTTTGCTATTGACCACGCTTTTAGCGAATTGTGAAAGGTCACTATATTACACAGTTCACTTAATCACAAAACATTTGGCTATCTTCCTTGTTGGCTGAATGTGTACTATCATACTACTTATCTACTGAATTTTGTACTATCATACTACTTGTTGACTGCTCCTTTTTTTTTATGATATCGAGAGAGCCCCATGAAATCCCTAGGATGGAGAACAAAGCCCACGTCTATCGAAGAAGCCCAAAGCCCACACGGCCCGTTGGCCCACCATGGACATGACAGACACCCACGCCACGCAGTAGTCGTCTCCCATTACCTCTCCTCCTCCTGGTCCACACGTCCGTCCCCCATAATATCTCTCTCTCCTCCCTCTCCCATCCCCTCTCTCCCCACCACTCGCCGCCGCCGTCGCCGCCGTCCAATCTCCGGCGAGATCCCCTCCCCCGCCGGCAGCCATGGCCTCCACCTTCAGCGGCGACGAGACCGCCCCCTTCTTCGGCTTCCTCGGCGCCGCCGCCGCCCTCGTCTTCTCCTGTAAGCCCCCCAGATCTCACCTCCCCCTCTTCCAGATCGGCGCTCGGCCGACCGATCTGATCCGCGTGGCATGATGCGCAGGTATGGGGGCGGCGTACGGGACGGCCAAGAGCGGGGTGGGGGTGGCGTCGATGGGGGTGATGAGGCCGGAGCTGGTGATGAAGTCCATCGTGCCCGTCGTCATGGCCGGGGTGCTCGGGATCTACGGCCTCATCATCGCCGTCATCATCTCCACCGGGATCAACCCCAAGGCCAAGCCCTACTTCCTCTTCGACGGCTACGCGCACCTCTCCTCCGGCCTCGCCTGCGGCCTCGCGGGCCTCGCCGCCGGCATGGCCATCGGCATCGTCGGCGACGCCGGCGTCAGGTATGCATACATACATACACCCCTCCTTCTGCTGCGTATCTTCCTGTCAATTGTGTGGGAGGATGTGATGTGAATCTTGTGGTAGTTGCTACTAAAAACTAGTATAAATCAGATGAGGATGAGTTAGAGCGGGGAACCAATCATGCTACTTGGTTCTGGGCTGTTCACATGGGACATGCCTGACCAGAGTTTACATATGAAGCCTGTCAAATGTGGCGTGCGGGGAGGATGCTGCTAATGTAAATAGATACCTTCCATTATTGCGAGGCTTGTGAACACTTGGGATTGCTACGTAGATTGTCAAGGCTGTGTATGTAAATCTTGTACTAATAGGTAAAATAGTCTACATTCTGATAAGGGTGAGTTACAGCAGGGAATCATGCTACTACTGCTTCATTTGGGATTTGGGTCAGGGGTTGGCAACTTGACAGACTACAACCAGATATTAGAAGAGTAATAATCGATGAAAATAAGATTAAAAAATAATATGTTGTCACCTGGGACATGCTTGACTAGAATTTGCAGATGAAGTTATGTGTCTCACTTGTTAAACCACGTACATTGGCTTATTTCTCTGAACCAGTTTGGCATGGAGAGAACACCATGGGGTGGTGAGTCATGGCAGCCTACTATACACTGCTATTATATGAGTTGCAGATAGAAGTTTGCTGTTCGTGCAGAACGGAAATAGCTTTTGTGAATTAGTCAACAATGTGAATCTGGTAGACATTCTAGTGGTGGATATATTTATGCTTTTGCGCCAATAGCTTTGTCTTTTAGCTGTGATACGAGATTTCGTAATTCATAGTCCATCATCTAGTTCCACTTCATAATTTTTGGTGGGTCCTTTACATTGTCTGAAATTATGGCTTCTTCTGTTTGAGCCATATCCACGTTAATACTTCTTTGGTTTGCACGTGTTTGTGGAAGCAATTTAACTTGATTCTACATTGGCCTGCTATAATAACTTCAGCTTGGATTTGCATGGTGATTTTCCTATCTACTTTTTTTTGCGTCTGGGTTTATTTGTACACCAAATATATTCAAATAGAGGTGGAATAATTGGTTATTATTTCCTTCGGTTGCCAGCATGTATTGGTTTTGTACTTTTGTTATTAGCCTTCAACCTTCTGCTCCATGTCTCTTAAGCGTATAACTATGGTAATAGCTAGGCATAGTATCATCAAGATCCAATTGATCTCTGGAAGTCTGGTATGTATATCTGGCCATATAATTTAGAGGATGTATGCACATTCTTCACCCTTGGGAAGCATTTTAAGGAACACCACTCTTTGATAGTTGAGAATGTGCCACTAATAACTGCTTTGCTCCGAACAACGGCTACAAGTATTGCAATCACCAGAACATGCCATCTGATTATTTTTTTCTAAACAGAGATTATTGCATAAATAAATTACTAGAAAAGGGGGAACTTGTTACACAGTTATACGCTTATACTCACCAAGTGTTTACCCATAAGGGTGAAAAGGAAAACATAGGGGTAGATTGATCATTATATAGATAACCACCTTTTGTTTGCAAGCTCTTGAACTAATGATTTGATTCTGTCCTTTTACCTTCTCTGCAGGGCCAACGCGCAGCAGCCCAAGCTGTTCGTCGGCATGATCCTCATCCTCATCTTTGCCGAAGCCCTTGCCCTGTACGGCCTCATCGTCGGCATCATCCTCTCCTCGCGCGCCGGCCAATCCCGCGCCGACTAGAAACAAAAGCGCTTGCAAGCAAGGGGCATACGGTCCATCATTGTAATTCTGTTTGAAAGGGGTTTATTTCTTCCTAGAGACCTGTTTGGCATTACGCTGTGGTTCTACTTGTGTGTTCATGCTCCTCGACAGATCAATCAAGGAACATAATGTGGTTGGGATCATGGGGATTTCCACGCCCGCCATCTGTAATTTTATTCTATGTTCGACAACGCAAAGCTACCTGTATCTACTCGTCGTACCTAGCAGTACCTAGCACCTGTTGTATTTATTGTTTGGAGTAATAATCGGCGCTGAGCCTCTTGGGATGCGAATGCGATGAATGAATAAGCAAAGCTAGACCTAGTTCCACTTTTGTGTGTAACTCCTGTGTCTTGATTCATTTTGTTCTATTTGTGGAGTGAATGTTGTGTTTGTTATGTTTAGTGTATATTTTCTGATGCCAACTACTACCTCTGTCCTGGTTAATGAGGTTTGGGTCAAACTTTGACCTTTGATTTAAACATTAAAAATAAGTTATATATTGTAAAAATAGTATCATTGCAAACCTCTTTTAAATACGAATCCAACAATATAAGTTTTGTGACATACAACTTACAATTTGTTAGCCAAATCTATGGTCAAGCGCGCTATTCTTCGCCTCCACCACCATGGTCCTTGGGGATGGAGCGACGGCCCTGTTCTGGGAAGATCGCTGGCTACATGGACAGTCAGTTTGCGAGCTCGCCCCTGCGCTACATCAATGCATCCCCAAGCGGCGACGCAAAGCGAGAACGGTGGCGGAAGGCCTAATGGGCAATGCTTGGGCACGAGACATCCAAGGGGTGCTTGGGATCCACGAGATTGGGCAATACCTGATGCTATGGCAGGCCGTGCAGCACGTCTCCCTCACGCACGAGCCTGACCGATTGCGCTGGAGGTGGACGCCCAGCGGCACCTACACATCACAATCTTGCTATGCCGCGACATTCCATGGATCCACGAGGTGCCCCTCTTGGAAGCTGACATGGAAGACTCGGGCACCGCCGCGTGTACGGTTCTTTCACTGGCTTGCCAACCAGGACCGCTGCTGGACGGCGACACGCCTAGCGCGCCACGGCCTGCCACACCACCCAAGATGCCTCCTATGCGATCAGGCCCCTGAGACAATCCAGCACCTGCTCCTGGCCTGCCCATTCTCCAGGCAGATCTGGCACGCCATCCTGGATTGGACACGCATCCCCTCGCAACCACCGAACAGCGAGCCGACGCTCATGGACTGGTGGCAGAAAACGAAAAGGCAGACGCCCCACGCGCTGCGCAAAGGCCTGCAGTCCATCGCCATGCTCATCCCATGGATGATATGGAAGCACCGGAACGAATGTGTCTTTGAAAATGCGCGACCTCGGTAGAAGATTTAGTGGATAGGATTAAGGCCGAGGCCAAGTGCTAGGCACAAGCCGGGGCACAGGGGCTCAGGATTGTCCTGCCCACATCCTGGGACGTCCACCGAAGGGGAACTTGACCCTTGTAGCACTAGCCTCCTTGGAGGATTGTAATCTCCCATCTTTTCAATGCAATGAAGCGCAAATCCTTTGCGTTTTCTCGAAAAAAATCTATGGGCAAAGTTGGGCACAGAATACAAAGGGGGGCAATAAACCCGGACGAAGGTAGTACTAGATGTATCAAGCACACCGTTTGATAGTTTGTTTATGAAAATAAAATTGAAGATTTTGAAATTTATGGTTTTGTGGAAATTTCTCATTGTGTTGTTGGTAGATAAGGGGGATTGAACGACTTGCATATATAGTTGTTTTCTAGGCTCCCAAGCTAAGTGATATGTGTTTTTACATGATATTTTATAATTGTGTTGTTTTATAAGTTGAATCCGCAAAATTGCATGATATTTTTTTCGTTTTTTAGCTTTGAGCATCTCTGCCAAAGATTCTAAAACAGGCCTCATATAGCTATACAACTTATCGAGATTGGAGAAGAAAAGTACCCTAGAATGAACCTTAAATTCTACGGGAGAAGAGGTAATGTCCTTTCCATGGTTGATGCATGTGAAAAAAAAGATTCACCTCAGTGTTATCTTCCCCGCACGGCCGTCGACGCCTCCACCCTCTGGCCGACCCTCCTCCAATCACCCCTCACACCATGTCACCCTCCTCCCCACTCGCACATTCTCCCCCAACCTGGCGCATCCGCATAGCCTCAACGTGTTGTCCCGCGGGCCATGTAGCTCAGGTGTTTGAAAGAGATTGGCTTGGATGGTGTCAGCTGCTCTTCTCGAGGAGGCGGGTGCTTGAGGGAAGAGAAGGTGGTCTAGACGAAGGTAGAGTGAACGGTAGAGTGAAGGTTCAGATGTTACAGTCTCTCACTCGCATGAGACCATTGGGCAGGTTTCTGTGCGTGACAAGGTCAATAATATTCTCTTTCGGATATAGATTCATAGCTTGCTCAAACATTTGGAGGCGGCTAGTCCTGGATCTGGGAAGGCGATTGTGGAGGAGGCTCTTAGGAGCAAGAGAATGAAGAGTGGCGCCACAAGAAAGGCGTCTGCAGCTGCTTGATGGATGGTCACCTGTCTCTTGGGTCCTTTTGGTCTGATTGGTCATCATGGATTTGGTGGTGCATGTGGTCTTCGACCGTGTTACTCTTGTTGAGGGTTTCTTTGCGATGTAGCAGTTGAAGGAAATATGCCCTAGAGGCAATAATAAAGTTATTATTTATTTCCTTATATCATGATAAATGTTTATTATTCATGCTAGAATTGTATTAACCGGAAACATAATACATGTGTGAATACATAGACAAACAGAGTGTCACTAGTATGCCTCTACTTGACTAGCTCGTTAATCAAAAGATGGTTATGTTTCCTAACCATGATCAATGAGTTGTTATTTGATTAACGAGGTCACATCATTAGTAGAATGATCTGATTGACATGACCCATTCCATTAGCTTAGCACCCGATCGTTTAGTATGTTGCTATTGCTTTCTTCATGACTTATACATGTTCCTATGACTATGAGATTATGCAACTCCCGTTTACCGGAGGAACACTTTGGGTACTACCAAACGTCACAACGTAACTGGGTGATTATAAAGGAGTACTACAGGTGTCTCCAATGGTCGATGTTGGGTTGGCGTATTTCGAGATTAGGATTTGTCACTCCGATTGTCGGAGAGGTATCTCTGGGCCCTCTCGGTAATACACATCACATAAGCCTTGCAAGCATTACAACTAATATGTTAGTTGTGAGATGATGTATTACGGAACGAGTAAAGAGACTTGCCGATAACGAGATTGAACTAGGTATTGGATACCGACGATCAAATCTCGGGCAAGTAACATACCGATGACAAAGGGAACAACGTATGTTGTTATGCGGTCTGACCGATAAAGATCTTCGTAGAATATGTAGGAGCCAATATGGGCATCCAGGTCCCGCTATTGGTTATTGACCAGAGACGTGTCTCGGTCATGTCTACATTGTTCTCGAACCCGTAGGGTCCGCACGCTTAAGGTTACGATGACAGTTATATTATGAGTTTATGCATTTTGATGTACCGAAGGTTGTTCGGAGTCCCGGATGTGATCACGGACATGACGAGGAGTCTCGAAATGGTCGAGACATAAAGATTGATATATTGGAAGTCTATGTTTGGACATCGGAAGTGTTCCGGGTGAAATCGGGATTTTACCGGGTTACCGGGAGGTTACCGGAACCCCCCGGGAGCCATATGGGCCATCATGGGCCTTAGTGGAAAGGAGAAAGGGGCAGCCCAAGGGGGCTGCGCGCCTCCCCCCTTCCCCTAGTCCTATAAGGACTAGGAGAGGTGGCCGGCCACCCCTCTCCCTCTTTCCCCCTTGGGAATCCTAGTTGGAATAGGATTGGGGGGGGAGTCCTACTCCCGGTAGGAGTAGGACTCCTCCTGCGCCTCTCCCTCTTGGCCGGCGCCCCCTCCCCCCTTGGCTCCTTTATATACGGAGGCAGGGGCACCTCTAAACACACAAGTTGACACAAGTTGATCCACGTGATCGATTCCTTAGCCGTGTGCGGTGCCCCCTGCCACCATATTCCTCGATAATACTGTAGCGGAGTTTAGGCGAAGCCCTGCTACTATAGTTCATCAAGATCGTCACCACGCCGTCGTGCTGACGAAACTCTTCCCCGACACTTTGCTGGATCGGAGCCCGGGGATCGTCATCGAGCTGAACGTGTGCTCGAACTCGGAGGTGCCGTAGTTTCGGTGCTTGATCGGTTGGATCGTGAAGACGTACGACTACTTCCTCTACGTCGTGTCATCGCTTCCGCAGTCGGTCTGCGTTGGGTACGTAGACAACACTCTCCTCTCGTTGCTATGCATCACATGATCCTGTGTGCGCGTAGGAAAATTTTTGAAATTACTACGAAACCCAACAGTGGTATCAGAGCCTGGTTATTGATGTTGATGTTATATGCACGAGTAGAACACAAGTAAGTTGTGGACGATACAAGTCATACTGCCTACCAGCATGTCATATTTTGGTTCGGCGGTATTGTTGGACGAGACGACCCAGACCAACCTTACGCGTACGCTTACGCGAGACCGGTTCCCTCGACGTGCTTTGCACAGAGATGGCTTGCGGGCGACTGTCTCTCCAACTTTAGTTGAACCAAGTATGGCTACGCCCGGTCCTTGCGAAGGTTAAAACGGAGTCTATTTGACAAACTATCGTTGTGGTTTTGATGCGTAGGTGAGATTGGTTCTTACTTAAGCCCGTAGCAGCCACGTAAAACATGCAACAACAAAGTAGAGGACGTCTAACTTATTTTTGCAGGGCATGTTGTGATGTGATATGGTCAAGGCATGATGCTGAATTTTATTGTATGAGATGATCATGTTTTGTAACCAAGTTATCGGCAACTGGCAGGAGCCATATGGTTGTCGCTTTATTGTATGCAATGCAATCGCGATGTAATGCTTTACTTTATTACTAAACGGTAGTGATAGTCGTGAAAGCATAAGATTGGCGAGACGACAACGATGCTACGATGGAGATCAAGGTGTCGCGCCGGTGACGATGGTGATCATGACGGTGCTTCGGAGATGGAGATCACAAGCACAAGATGATGATGACCATATCATATCACTTATATTGATTGCATGTGATGTTTATCTTTTTATGCATCTTATCTTGCTTTGATTGACGGTAGCATTATAAGATGATCTCTCACTAAATTATCAAGAAGTGTTCTCCCTGAGTATGCACCGTTGCAAAAGTTCTTCGTGCTGAGACACCACGTGATGATCGGGTGTGATAGGCTCTACGTTCAAATACAACGGGTGCAAAACAGTTGCACACGCAGAATACTCAGGTTAAACTTGACGAGCCTAGCATATGCAGATATGGCCTCGGAACACAGAGACCGAAAGGTCGAGCGTGAATCATATAGTAGATATGATCAACATAATGATGTTCACCGATGAAACTACTCCATCTCACGTGATGATCGGTTATGGTTTAGTTGATTTGGATCACGTGATCACTTAGAGGATTAGAGGGATGTCTATCTAAGTGGGAGTTCTTAAGTAATATGATTAAATTGAACTTAAATTTATCATGAACTTAGTCCTGGTAGTATTTTGCAAATCATGTTGTAGATCAATAGCTCGCGTTGTTGCTTCCCTGTGTTTATTTTGATATGTTCCTAGAGAAAATTGTGTTGAAAAATGTTAGTAGCAATGTTGCGGATTTGATCCGTGATCTGAGGTTAAATCCTCATTGCTGCACAGAAGAATTATGTCCTTAATGCACCGCTAGGTGACGGACCTATTGCAGGAGCAAATGCAGACGTTATGAATGTTTGGCTAGCTCAATATGATGACTACTTGATAGTTTAAGTGCACCATGCTTAACGGCTTAGAATCGGGACTTCAAAGACGTTTTGAATGTCATGGACCATATGAGATGTTCCAGGAGTTGAAGCTAATATTTCAAGCAAATACCCGAGTTGAGAGATATGAAGTCTCCAACAAGTTTTATAGCTAAAAGATGGAGGAGAATCGCTCAACTAGTGAGCATGTGCTCAGATTGTCTGAGTACTACAATCGCTTGAATCAAGTGGGAGTTAATCTTCCAGATAAGATAGTGATTGACAGAATTCTCTAGTCACCATCACCAAGTTAGTAGAACTTCGTGATGAACTATGATATGCAAGGGATAACGGAAATGATTCCCAAGCTCTTCGTAATGCAGAAATTGACGAAGGTAGAAATCGAGAAAAAAACATCAAGTGTTGATAGTAGACAAGACCACTGGTTTCAAAGGGCAGAGGGAAGAAGGGGAACTTCAAGAAGAACGACAAGCAAGTTGCTGCTCAAGTGAAGAAGCCCAAGTCTGGTCCTAAGCCTGAGACTAAGTGCTTCTACTGCAAAGGGATTGGTCACTGGAAGCGGAACTACCCAAGTGATTGGCGGATAAGAAGGATGGCAAAGTGAACATAAGTATATTTGATATACATGTTATTGATGTGTATTTTACTAGTGTTTATAGCAACCCCTTAGTATTTGGTACTAGTTCAGTTGCTAAGATTAGTAACTCGAAACGGGAGTTGCAGAATAAACAAAGACTAGTTGAAGGGGAAGTGACGATGAGTGTTGGAAGTAGTTCCAAGATTGATATGATCATCATCGCACACTCCCTATACTTTCGGGATTAGTGTTGAAACTAAATAAGTGTTATTTGGTGTTAGCGTTGAGCATGAATATGATTTGATCATGTTTATTGCAATACGGTTATTCATTTAAGTAAAAGAATAAAATGTTGTTCTGTTTACATGAATAAAACCTTATATGGTTACACACCCAATGAAAATGGTTCATTGGATCTCGATCGTAGTGATACACATATGCATAATATTGAAACCAAAAGATACAAAGTTAATAATGATAGTGCAACTTATTTGAGGCACTGCCGTTTGGGTCATATCGGTGTAAAGCGCATGAAGATACTCCATAAAGATGGATTTTCGGAATCACTTGGTTATGAATCATTTGATGCTTGCGAACCGTGCCTTTTGGGCAAGATGACTAAAACTCCGTTCTCCAGAACAATGGAACGAGTTACTGACTTGTTGGAAATAATACATACCGATGTATGCGATCCAATGAGTGATGTTGCTCGTGGCAAGCATCGTTGTTTTCTGACCTTCACAAGATGATTTGAGCAGATATGGGTATATCTACTTGATGAAACATAAGTCTGAAATAATTGAAAGGTTCAAAGAATTTCAGAGTGAAGTGGAAAAATCATCGTAACAAGAAAATAAAGTTTCTGCGATCTGATCGCGGAGACAAATATTCGAGTTACGAGTTTGGTCTTCAATTAAAACAATGTGGAATAGTTTCACAGCTCACGCCACCTGGAACACCACATCGTTATGGTATGTCCGAACGTCGTAACCGCACTTTATTTGATATGGTGCGATCTATGATATCTCTTTACCACTATCGTTTTGGGGTTATGCATTAGAGACAGCTGCATTCACGTTTTAAAATAGGGCACCATCTAAATCCGTTGAGACGACACTGTATGAACTATGGTTTAGCAGTAAACCTAACCTGTTGTTTCTTAAAGTTTGGGGCTGCGATGCTTATGTGAAAAAGGTTTCATCCTGATAAGCTCAAACCCAAATCGGAGAAGTGCGTCTTCATACCCAAAGGAAATTGTTGGGTACACCTTCTATCACAGATCCGAAGGCAAGACATTCGTTGCTAAAATGGATCCTTTCCAGAGAAGGAGTTTCTCTCGAAAGAAGTGAGTGGGAGGAGAGTAGAACTTGATGAGGTAATTATACCTTCTCCCTTATTGGAAAGTAGTTCATCACAGAAATCAGTTCCAGTGATTCCTACACCAATAAGTGAGGAAGTTAATGATGATGATCATCAAACTTCAGGTCAAGTTACTACCAAACCTCGTAGGTCTTCCAGAGTAAGATCCGCACCAGAGTGGTACGGTAATCATGTTCTGGAAGTCATGTTACTAGACCATGATGAACCTACGAACTATGAGGAAGCAATGATGAGCCCAGATTCCACGAAATGGCTTGAGGCCATGAAATCTGAGATATGATCCATGTATGAGAACAAAGTGTAGACTTTGATTGACTTGCCCGATGATCCGTGAGTCATTAAGAATAAATGGATCTTCAAGAGGAAGACGGACGTTGATAGTAGTGTTACTATCTACAAAGCTAGACTTGTCGAAAAAGGTTTTTGACAAAGTTCAAGGTGTTGAATACGATGAGATTTTCTTACTCGTATCGATGCTTAAAAGTCTGTCCGAATCATGTTAGCAATTGCCGCATTTTATGATTATGAAATTTGGCAAATGGATGTCAAAACTGCATTCCTGAATGGATTTCTGGAAGAAGAGTTGTATATGATGCAACCGGAAGGTTTTGTCGATCCAAAGGGAGCTAACAAAGTGTGCAAGCTCCAGCGATCCATTTATGGACTGGTGCAAGAATCTCGGAGTTGGAATATACGCTTTGATAAGTTGATCAAAGCATATAGTTATTGTACAGACTTACAGTGAAGCCTGTATTTACAAGAAAGTGAGTGGGAGCACTACAACATTTCTGATAAGTATATGTGAATGACATATTGTTGATCGGAAATAATGTAGAATTATTCTGCAAAGCATGAAAGGATACTTGAATAAAAGTTTTTCAAAGAAAGACCTTGGTGAAGCTGCTTACATATTAGGCATTAAGATCTATAGAGATAGATCAAGACGCTTAATTGGACTTTCACAAAGCACATACCTTGACAAAATTTTGAAGAAGTTCAAAATGGATCAAGCAAAGAAAGGGTTCTTGCCTGTGTTACAAGGTGTGAAATTGAGTAAGACTCAAAGCCCGACCACGGCAGAAAATAGAAAGAGAATGAAAGTCATTCCCTATGCCTCAGTCATAGGTTCTATAAAGTATGCCATGCTGTATACCAGATCTATTGTATGCCATACCACTGAGTTTGGCAAGGGAGTACAATAGTGATCTAGGAGTAGATCACTGGAGAGCGGTCAAAATTGTCCTTAGTGGAATAAGGATATGTTTCTCGATTATGGAAAAAGGTTCGTCGTAAAGGGTTACGCCGATGCAAGTTTGACACTAATCTAGATGACTCTAAGTCTCGATCTAGATACATATTGAAAGTGGGAGCAATTAGCTAGAGTAGCTCCATGCAGAGCATTGTTGACATAGAAATTTGTAAAATACATGAGGATCTGAATGTGGCAGACCCGTTGACTAAGATTCTCTCACAAGCAAAAACATGATCACACCTTAGTGTTAATCACATAGCGATGTGAACTAGATTACTGAATCTAGTAAGCCTTTTGGGTGTTGGTCACATAGCGATGTGAACTATGGGTGTTAATCACATGGTGATATGAACTATTGCTGTTAAATCACATGGCGATGTGAACTAGATTATTGACTCTAGTGCAAGTGGGAGACTGAAGGAAATATGCCCTAGAGGCAATAATAAAGTTATTATTTATTTCCTTATATCATGATAAATGTTTATTATTCATGCTAGAATTGTATTAACCGGAAACATAATACATGTGTGAATACATAGACAAACAGAGTGTCACTAGTATGCCTCTACTTGACTAGCTCGTTAATCAAAAGATGGTTATGTTTCCTAACCATGATCAATGAGTTGTTATTTGATTAACGAGGTCACATCATTAGTAGAATGATCTGATTGACATGACCCATTCCATTAGCTTAGCACCCGATCGTTTAGTATGTTGCTATTGCTTTCTTCATGACTTATACATGTTCCTATGACTATGAGATTATGCAACTCCCGTTTACCGGAGGAACACTTTGGGTACTACCAAACGTCACAACGTAACTGGGTGATTATAAAGGAGTACTACAGGTGTCTCCAATGGTCGATGTTGGGTTGGCGTATTTCGAGATTAGGATTTGTCACTCCGATTGTCGGAGAGGTATCTCTGGGCCCTCTCGGTAATACACATCACATAAGCCTTGCAAGCATTACAACTAATATGTTAGTTGTGAGATGATGTATTACGGAACGAGTAAAGAGACTTGCCGGTAACGAGATTGAACTAGGTATTGGATACCGACGATCGAAGCTCGGGCAAGTAACATACCGATGACAAAGGGAACAACGTATGTTGTTATGCGGTCTGACCGATAAAGATCTTCGTAGAATATGTAGGAGCCAATATGGGCATCCAGGTCCCGCTATTGGTTATTGACCAGAGACGTGTCTCGGTCATGTCTACATTGTTCTCGAACCCGTAGGGTCCGCACGCTTAAGGTTACGATGACAGTTATATTATGAGTTTATGCATTTTGATGTACCGAAGGTTGTTCGGAGTCCCGGATGTGATCACGGACATGACGAGGAGTCTCGAAATGGTCGAGACATAAAGATTGATATATTGGAAGTCTATGTTTGGACATCGGAAGTGTTCCGGGTGAAATCGGGATTTTACCGGGTTACCGGGAGGTTACCGGAACCCCCCGGGAGCCATATGGGCCATCATGGGCCTTAGTGGAAAGGAGAAAGGGGCAGCCCAAGGGGGCTGCGCGCCTCCCCCCTTCCCCTAGTCCTATAAGGACTAGGAGAGGTGGCCGGCCACCCCTCTCCCTCTTTCCCCCTTGGGAATCCTAGTTGGAATAGGATTGGGGGGGGAGTCCTACTCCCGGTAGGAGTAGGACTCCTCCTGCGCCTCTCCCTCTTGGCCGGCGCCCCCTCCCCCCTTGGCTCCTTTATATACGGAGGCAGGGGCACCTCTAAACACACAAGTTGACACAAGTTGATCCACGTGATCGATTCCTTAGCCGTGTGCGGTGCCCCCTGCCACCATATTCCTCGATAATACTGTAGCGGAGTTTAGGCGAAGCCCTGCTACTATAGTTCATCAAGATCGTCACCACGCCGTCGTGCTGACGAAACTCTTCCCCGACACTTTGCTGGATCGGAGCCCGGGGATCGTCATCGAGCTGAACGTGTGCTCGAACTCGGAGGTGCCGTAGTTTCGGTGCTTGATCGGTTGGATCGTGAAGACGTACGACTACTTCCTCTACGTCGTGTCATCGCTTCCGCAGTCGGTCTGCGTTGGGTACGTAGACAACACTCTCCTCTCGTTGCTATGCATCACATGATCCTGTGTGCGCGTAGGAAAATTTTTGAAATTACTACGAAACCCAACAGCAGTGTGAGGGTTAGTGGCCGTTATGTGTTGGGTATGTTTGTAGGGTTGATCACGTGTTTACGGGGTTGCATGCTCCGTAAGTAGTTCACATGTGGTTGGTTTGTATCGGTTTTCGCCCGGTTTTCTGTTGATTAACTGGGCAATTATCTTCTACTTAATTAATCAATGAGGTAAATCTTTTGCCTCCGTTTCAAAAAAAAAGAAAAAAACTGACTTATATTAATTTACAGAGGGAGTAGTTCTTTTATAGATCGACAGAAAAATAATATATACCACTAAGCATGACAGAAGTCTGAAGGTTGCGTGCCTCTTATCTCTCGGGCAACTATATATAGGCTTAGAGGCAGCCCTTTAGCGCCGGTGCCATAGGCGGCGAAACAGTACACCGTGTGTGCTTCAACAGGTAAATTGACTCGTCCCTTCTCCGTGCTTTTTTTTTTGAACCGGGCTTTACCCCTTTCCATTGCAAAGAACAAAAATACAACCAGTTCGAGCGAGAATGTCAGAAGGAGGGAAAGAAGTAAAGCGAGTTCAAGCACTACCAGAAAACCCACCATACTCGCTCGCCATCGAAACGAGTATCATGGGGCAAAAATCTGGTAGCACAACATAACATCTATCCTATTACAATCTCAAAAGCTCAAGATCAAGTATCAGAACACAACTGCAAAGTCAAGTACTCAGATGGTAATCCTCGCCGAGAGAATCCAGCATCGAGGTTGCGCGCCCGTCTTCCTTTCAAGCGCCCTGGATTGGTTGCTTGACAACGCCACACACCTTCATCAGCTTCATCGTGCCACTCCTGATCATCTCGGCTCCGAAGCGAAGATCTTTGGCGTCCTCCCCTTGCTGTAGCCCTGTCCAGTAAAGTAGAAAGGAACACAGAGAAAACACAATCTCAAAAGGAGTCTTGATTTGTTTTTTTTCAAAAAGGTAGCTCGGTTGCGCGCCAACCAAATCGCCCAACATACAGCCGCCAGACCTACTGTGTAAAACTTTTGTTTTCCAGGAAGGAATTTGTTGCACCACACAAAGTACTGCCAGTAATTCGACGGACATCTATCAGTACCAAGAGCAACTCCAATCGATCGCCATACAATTCTAGCCACAGGACAATTGAAAAATAGGTGTTGCACCGTTTCAACCTGTTTGCAAAAGGAGCAACAGGGGTTCCCTGGCCATTTTTTTTCTCATGACTTGCCTAGTGAGAATTGCGTCTTGCGACATCTGCCATAGGAAGATTTTGATTTTGAGAGGGATTTTGGCTTTCCAAATCCATCTGTAGTGGCAACCACTAAGAGGCTCCTCCAACATCTTATACACCGATTTAGTGGTGAACTTGCCATTCTGGTTGAGTCCCCAGAAGACACGATCGCTCCTCTCAACGAGGTGGATTCTATTAACCGCAGCACGCATATCCTCCCATTGCTTGGACAGCTCAGGGGTAAGCCTACGTCTGAACATATCGGTGTCCTCAAGTCTATCTTTCCTATTCAGGGTACTCGTAGGGTAGTTGCATATCTCAAACAAACGTGGGTATTGATCCTGAAACGGGGCCAGCCCATTGATTGAATCTTTCCACAATCTTATCAGGTTTCCGGCACCAGTTTCGATTTTCCTCCCCATCATATATATGTTTTTGATTTTGAGTAAGGCCTTCCAACAGGGCGAGTCGGAGAATTTGGGGGAAACTTCAGCAATAGAGATGTCGCGAAGATACCTGGCACGGACTATATCCTGCCAAAGCCCGTTTTGTGTCTCTAATTTCCACCACCATTTGACCATGAGGCTGATATTTTGTTTTGTGTCCCTTCTCCGTGCTCGAATACACATTTTACATTGCACCCTCCTCCTCCGCCTCGAAAATGTAAGGCGCATTTTATTGGATCGAGACAAAATAATCGCGTACAATTAACAATGGGTATATCGATGTAAGTAAAAACAGTCGGTATATCTGAACGCAAATATTCCATGTTACCGAATCACAACCGCAATAAAAAAATGCTTGTAATTTTCTTAATTGGACGCTGAGGAAAAACCTGTCCAGAAAATTGTTCTCGGATACAAATCGGAGCCATGTGACGTTTTTCCGGCCAAGGCCGAGGGAGCGAGAGAGAGAGCCGAAGAACCCTAAGAGAGAGAGAGAGAAGGGGAGGGGAGAGCTCGCTCGACGGCGCCGGCGGCCGCGTCGCGGAGCGCGGAGGGAGGGAGAGGGAGAGGGAGAGGGGAGAGCTCGCAGCCCCGGCGGCATGGAGTACGCGGCGGCGGGCGCCGGGGGGTACTACTACTACCCGCCCGCGCAGCAGCCGCCGCCGCCGCCGCAGACGCTCCGCCGCCGCCCGCGCCCCGCCGCCCGCTGGGTCAAGCACTGGTACGTCCCGCCCCCTCTATTGCCCGCCCGTCTCTGAGATTTCCGCCGCCGCGCGGGACTGACTGACCGACCGGCGCCGTCGCCGTTGTGTTTCGTCGCGTTGCAGGATCCCGCAGGATCTCGCCTCCCCCGGCTCCAAGTGCGCCCTCTTCAAGTGGGTCAGAGGTACCGCGCGCTCCCTCCTCCCCTCCCCTTTCCTCGTGGACCAGTAGGTGCGCGGTCTAGAGTCGAGCGGATCGGCAATGGCGATGCATTTGCTCTTCATCCTACCATGAATCATAGGACAGATTTCATCCCGCCCGCTGTAGTTTGAGCAGATTGCGCGATTTGCCTGCGATGACTACTGCAAATTTTAGTTTATCTTATCCTGAATCGCAGAGCAAATTTTACCTTATCCTCAGTAGTTGGTCGCTCTCACCCAGTAGTTTGAGCAGATTGAAATAAACTAAATGCTAGAGTCAAACGGATCGGCAATGGTGACGCATTTGTTGTTCATCTTATCATGAATCATACAGAAAATTTTATCTTATCTCATCCTCTGTAGTTTGAGCAGATTGCGCGATTTGCCTGCGATGACTACTGCAAATTTTTAGTTTATATTATCCTGAATCATAGAGCAAATTTTGCCTTATCCTCCGTGGTTGGTTGCTCTAACCCATTAGTTTGAGCAGCTTGAACTGAATGCTAGAGTTGAGCGGATCGGCAATGGCGATGAATTTGTTTTTCATCTTATCATGAATCATACAGCAAATTTGATCTTTTCTTATCCTCTACAGTTTGAGCAGATTGTGCGATTTGCCTGCGATGACTGATGCAAATTTATTGCATCTTATCCTCAATCGTACAGCAAATTTTATCTTATCCTCCGTAGTTACTAGTTAGTCATTCTCAGCCAGTAGTTTGAGCAGACTGTGCTATTGCCTGTGTGCAGAGGACGTGTACAAGAATCTGAAGGAGAACGGCGGCGCGGGGCAGGAGCCAGAGGCGCAGCCGCGCAAGGTCGAGCCGGCCACGGAAATCCTCTTCCTCTGCAGCTACGACAACTGCGGCAAGACCTTTGTTGACGTGGCTGCCTTGAGGAAGCATGCCCACGTGCACGGCGAGAGGCAGTATGTTTGCCAGGAGCCCGGCTGTGGGAAGGTACCTCCAAAATTACCTTACACATTTACAATGTTTATGCTCGTGTTGATGAACTTATCTGTTTGCTACCGTTGACGGACTTCTCTGTGATTTCAGGCTCATATGCGAAACGGTTTTAACCTCTTTATCTTTCTTATTATCCACAAGGACCTTTCTCTGTTCCATATAGTTATTATTGATGGATTTGAGGCCCAATAGATTTGTTTCACTGACTCTATACATATAAGACGTTTGGCTATGTCCTATATTGATAAATCATGAACGAAACAACTGTTGTATGTGTGCTCACTCTTGATGGGATAATGTAATTCCTAACTACTTGACTGTTCTTTTTGTACAGAAATGATGAATCCTTTTTCTGTTTGTTTTGCAGAAATTTGTAGACAGCTCAAAGTTGAAGAGGCACCACCTTACTCACACAGGACAAAAGGATTTTGTTTGCCCACATCCAGGCTGTGGTAAGGTAGGGATTCACACAGTTTCTATTTCACGGCAGCATTCTTTGCTTCTAATTCTCACCATACAACTTACATTACTAGTTACAGTGTTCTTCTATCTGGTGATGCAAATCTAAGTTGAGTGGCACCAATTCTATCGAACTGAAGATGTTCCGTTGATTTGATTAGATGAACTTAATGAAACTTCCCCTGATCCCTCAAGCTAGTTTTATGCCTAATTGCATATTTACAAGTGTCTGGTTGTTTTATGCTTTTGTATTGGTTAATCATTTCACTACGGTATATTTTACCTGTTCTAACAAACAAATCCTCTGAATTGCAGGCCTTCTCATTGGATTTTAACTTGCGTGCACACCTCAAAACACATGCTGTGGAAAATTATCATATATGCCCCTTCCCAGCATGTGGCAAAAGATTTACAAGCGACTTCAAATTAAAATGCCATATTAAGACACATGAAAAGGTATGTTGCTATACCACACCGACTTCCATGTTCATCTTTTGGATTATCTTTTCCTTCTATTCATGCTAGTTCCATGAAGTTCTGTGGTACATGTTCAGTTTTATCCCTGACATACTTGATCCACTGAGGAACCTTGTTAACTGTTTTCCGATTGGAACTATGGATGACGCAAATACATTAAGTTGGAGTGTGATCTAGTTTATCAGATTAGTGTCCTACTATCCAAACTACATAATCATTTATTAAAATGCCCATGGTGCCACACTTGCATGACGCGGTTTGCAGTTGTGTATATGAATCTTGTCAGTCTTATGTTTTACTTACCGTGTCTTTTGTGGCCATGATGCAGACTGGATCTCCTATTGCAGTGCAGCATACACCACCAGCAGAAAAACCACAAAGCACCATAAAGCCTTCCATACAAGCAACCCCAAAGCCTTCTGCGCCCACACCACCAAGCTTTTCCAGTGAGCGCCCTTATGTCTGCCCCTACGAAGGCTGTGGGAAAGCCTACATCCATGGTTACAAACTCAACCTCCATCTCAAGACTCAGCACCCTGACCACAATCAAGAAAACAATGGTAGGTCCGCCACACCTGCAGCGGAGTATAACTATGCTGCCGGCGGTGACATCGCGCCAAACCCGAAAAGGAGCAAGACAAACCAAGGGCACAGGGCCCCTCCATCGAACGCCTACAATGTCAAGGTTTCCAGCAGGATGGGTGTTGATACCAGTGGTGCAAAGAACCAGTGGCCAGGCAAGGGTATGTATGACGATGACAGTGAAGAGACCGAGGAAGATCCTGGTGGTAACAATGTAGAGGATGGCTGGAGGTACGGTAACCAGAACGCCGATGATGAGGAAACAGAAGAAGATGAAGACTAGCTGGACATTTGCCTTTTTCCTGTTTACTGACATTCTGCTGGAGCGTGTGCCCTAGGTTGTTTAGATGTGGTTGTCTGCTTCCTTTTAGTAAGTTTGGTGTATGCTGAAAACTAGCAGCGAATGAAACTAAGCGGGCGTTATAATTATGGTAGAATTAGATTGCGCGGATGTGAGCAGACACTTACTGATGTTGTTTGGTCATTTTGTTGAGATGGTCCATTTATGTAATATATCTGCCCTCCACCTTGTGGTAGTTAATCATTTCTGGATGGTGATGAAGTAGCTATATATATTTCCTTCTTTTCTGCTTATTCAAGCGCTGATTTATGCCGACCGCCTGCGCCAAGGAACTCAACATGGAAAGGTATCATGTCGTGGCACACATGGTGAATTTTGTTCTGTAGAAATTTGAAGATGCGTCATCTTATTCACGCAGGACAATGGACAAAGGATTATATTTGCCCACATCCAGGCTGTCATAAGGTATGGCTTCACAAAGTTTGTATTGCATTTTTTGTAGTTCTCAAAATACAGCTCACGTTACAGTGTTCTTCTGTCTAATGGTGCATAACTAAGTAGTGGGATGCCAATTCTATCTAACTCGACATGTTCCGCTGATTTGATTAAATGAAATTAATGAAACCCATCTGATACTTTGAGCTAGTTTTTGTTTGTAAACCGAGTTCAATTGCTATCCTGGACTATTGTTAACTGTAGAACTTCGTGATTTCCACGATGTAACACTTTCCTGTTTGCATATCTGCAAGTGACAAAACAAAAGTAGTGTAAATGATCATGGATTCTTATTGGTGAATCCTTCCATTTTGGTACATGTTGCATCACAATACCTCTGAATTTCAGGCCTTCTATTTGGATTTAACTTACGTGCACCCTTCAAATCACGTGATGTAGAAAATAATCATGTGCGCCCATTCCCAGCATGTGGCAAAAGATTTACAAGTGATTTCAAATTGAAATGACATATCAAGGCACATGGAAAGGCATCTTGCCATAGCGCATTAACTTCCATGTTCATCTTTTATGCTTTCTTTTCCTTCTATTCATACTCACTAATTTGTAACCCCATCTTAGAAATATATTTAAATAGGTTCCACAGTAAAGCTTTGGCAGTGCCAAACTGCCCCGTAGGCCCTAATGCTCATTTTTGTACATGCATTATAAGTTGTGCTCATACTGTTATTCTTCTCTACAAGTTGTCCTAAGAAACCTTGTACATCTGGTAAAAATATTACCCTTCAGGGCCCATGGTGATGCGGCCAACGCTAGTGGTTGTACCTTCGTGCTGGAGTTGAGTGGTGGTCTGATTCGGTTGTTGGTCACGATCTGATACAACAGGTATGCAAAGGAATTTGGAATGCTGAAGTGTTTATAATTAGAAGTAGTAATTTCAACGCACTTTGATCTCTGACTATTCAAGCCATCGTTTGATATGTCATACGTATGTGCATGGAAGCCATGAGGCAACTGTGATGTGTACGTTAGATTTGCTGTTTTCTGCTTCAACAAATTAGCTATGGTTCCCACAGAAAGGTTGAATTGCCTATCTGCTAGCAAGTGATGTTTAGGACCAAATTAGCCATGCTGGCAAGAGTGACTGATAATGGTTGTAGGCTGGCATTTGTTTGTCCATTTGATGATGTGGCTGTTGGTTTTCTTTACATTGCTTCTTTGCAAACTTCTGAGATTTGATGGCACGCCTTTTCTCTCTGTGCTTCTGCTTGCTTTAAAAAGGTGGCAAATGATTTAGTTCCTCTGCTTTTGGCAAGATGGTCTGTTATGCTTTAGGGATATTCTGCATTGCAGACATGCGAGCTGTTGCTACTACAGATTATCACACAGTTAGCTGCGTAAGTGTTCATTAGCTATCCGCAGTTACAGAGCGTTCAATCAGATGACTGCTTGATATCTATTTTTTTTCTGAATATAGCAGATTTTTTCATCCCAATGATGTAAATGAAGTGCACAACAGAACCAACCATTTAACACTGCTCCGGTATTTACTACCAGTTGAAGGTTGTGTTTAAAGTTAGATCCTTGGAAGAAAATAGAAGGCAAATGTAAAATCTAGCTTCGGGCCAAATCTAGCAGACTCTAGACTATGAAAGTAAGCATCTCATCGCCTCCAATCGCAAGCAAAGCGAAGGAAAGCAAAGGGAAGCCAGCAGAGACCTGCCATGCCCTGCGGGCTTTGGGACCAATTCCATTATGTTGCTGCAATCTACAGGTGTTCCCTCACGCACACGGCCCTATTTATACCGACTTGAAATATGAGTACTATAAACAAATCACATATGCATACTGATCTTATCACCCTCCGGTATTTTTCTAATCAATCCATAGTTTTTGAGTGTTCCTCTGTCTGGCCAACATGAGGATGCTGGGGGATCATCTCCAGCACAGCTACCCTCCCCAAAGCTCAACACAGCAGGTACACAAGTCAAAGATAACAAAACTATTGCATAAATTAGGTACTATTTTTATTATTACATTGAACCGTTATTTTGTGCCTTGCAGCAGCTGAATGCTTGCTGCTGTTTGGATGAAGCTTTACTCTTCGCATGTACTGAGCCGCTGTTCTGTTATTTTGGTAATGCAACCTGGGGCTATGGGGCTATATGGATTAAAAAAATAACGGGTGCATTTCTTAAATTATATGCATGTTCATCTGGTATTATTACATATCTATATAGAGGCTGGCGGATCAGAGCTCTTTATCTACAACTAGTAGTGTGATGTGCATTTGTGCGACTAGAGTTTCTATGTATTGTTGCGTCCGTGCTGAATCAGTTGACTCAGATTTGTCTAGATACAGATGTATCTAAAATGTGTCCAGATACATCCATATCTAGACAAATCTTAGTCAACTAATTTGGAACGGAGGTTGTACAATTTTGACCACTAATTTACATGAGAATATACCTGACACAATATATAAATCACAGTGCTAGGAATCAAAATGGTGAAGAATATTGCCTATTTTTGTATATTAATGTTGGATAGCCATTGGCGATCATGTTCTTCTCAACATATTTTTTTGTTCATGCCACAGGTAACCACATATTGTTCTTGTGTATGTGGTTTATTTAACGTGCTCTTATGTGTCGTCAGAAGCCAGGCAAGGAGGTGTTGCTGATTGGACAGACATGCCCTGCAGTTGATTCAGCCTCTTCATTTCGTCTCCATGTCCAAGCCAAGAAACACCCTAGACTATGAGAATCTGTTCTTTTCTTGTCAGTTGACTAGAAGAATCTTGCATTGTCTCAACCTTCAAGCAAAGCAAAGACTCTAGACTGTAGAATCTTGCATCGTCTCCAACTGCAAGCAAGGGGAAGCAAAGCAAACAGCAGGCTTTAGGATCAATTCCATTATTTTGCTGCAATCCTACAGATTGTTGTGCCCTCATATATATGGCCCTATCTATACTGATTTGAAATATGAGTACTATAAACAAATCAGACACGCACAGTAATTTATCATATCCATATCTACTATATTTGTCTAATCAATCCATTCTCCTCACTCACAAGGATGCGAAGGGATCATCATGTTCCTCTGTTCAAGTCTATCTGCAGCACTTTTCCCCTCCCGAAGCCCAACGCAGCAGGTACGTGACTCAAAGTATAGACTAAAGTATTGTACAAATTTGGTGATTTTTAAATTAGATTAAACCACTGTTTGGTTCCTGGCAGCTAACGCGGCGTGTTGTTACTTGTTACTCTTTGGATATTTTTCTTCTTTCTGCTTTACCTTTTGCATGTACTGAACCACCCTTTCATTATTTTGGTAGGGAAACCTGGGGCTTCATATGAAAAAAGAACTACTTGCATTTCTCAAGCTATATGCACATGTTTTTCTGGTATTTGCACATGTTTCTGGTATTTTTTGTAAATAATGTATCTGTAGACTCCAGGGGTTCTGAATTTTTTTGCCGAGACATCATCTCCATTCAGGTTCTGAAATTTATCCTCTTCAATTTGTTTTCAACTCCAAGAAAAGTGAAGAGCCTGGGGTATGAGAACCTGTTATTTTATCCGGCAATTGACAAGAAGAATGTTGCATCGTCTCAAACTGCAAGCAAAAGAAAAAAGACACAAACACTCTAGAGTATAAGCATGTTGCATCTTCTCCAACTGCAAGCAAAGAAAAGCTAGCAGAGACCTTGCACACCCTACTGGCTTTGGGATCAATTCCATTAGTTTAATGCAATCCTCTAGGTGTGCCCTCATATATATGGCCCTGTTCCGAGTGTTCCTCTATTTGAGCAACATGAGAATGTTGAAGGATCATCAACACTCTATCTATGTCCAGTATGGCTACCCTCCTGGAGTTCAACACAACAGGTACGTAATTCGAAGTATAGACAAAACTAGTGTAATAATTAAGTTATGTGCATTTTTTTAAACTATATTGAACCCCTCTCTGGTGTCTGGGTGCTGCTGAATGTGGTCTGTGTGCTACTGCTTGGATTTTCTTTTCTTTCTGCTTTACTCTTTGCATGTACTGGATCTCCCTTTCCAATATTCCGGTAATGAAACGGGGCCACGGGGCTTCGGAAACTAGGTGCGTTTCATACGTGCGCATATGGTATTTTCAGTAAATGACGTATCTGTAGAGTCTGGGGGAGTTGTTTATCTTCAATTATATAGCATGAAATATGAATAAACCCAAGCGCTAATTTGTGCGCAAGAACTGAAACATCACAGAAAAGCTGGACGATTGCAAAATAATTGATCACTAAATGGTCGGTCTCAAAAATTAAATATAGTGTACCAACATAATTTATTTTTGTTAAAGATGATTCTTTGGAGCAAGTTGAAGTATTTTAGCTTCTTGGCAGACTGACAGTAGCGAGCATTCAGCAGCTCTGGAACGAGTGGGAGATCCAGTGCTTGGTGCTTGTGAGCATCTCCCTGCAAGTGTTCCTACTCTTTTTCGCGGGGTTCCGGAAGCGCTACTGCTCCCGCGTGCTCAGCGTGCTGCTGTGGCTTGCCTACCTGTCGGCGGACACCATGGCACTCTTCGTCCTCGGGCACCTCACATGTGTCGTGCGTGATGACCCACGGCACCAGATGGTGCTCTTCTGGGCACCGTTCATGTTGCTCCACCTAGGAGGGCAGGAGACCATCACAGCCTTCTCCATGGAGGATTGTGCACTGTGGAAGAGGCACCTGCTGAACCTCACCACCCAGGTTGCACTGGCCATCTATGTCGTCAGCAAGCAATGGCAAGGGGACAAGCAGCTTGTGGCTCCCATGGTGCTAATCTTCATCTCTGGGACAGCCAAATATATGGAGAGAATATGGATACTTGGGAGAGCCGGCTCATGGGGACCTATAAGCAGGCCTTGGGGTCCGTTGCTTGGGCAGAAAAGACTCCCGAGGGTCAGGCTTGGCGAACAACGTGCTATCCAGCCATTGTTCTCTTCTGACAAAAAATCCGGGTTTCACATAGAGGATGTGGCTCATGACATATTTTATAGAAGCATGGGCTTTTTCATGAACAGGACTCCTAAACTGTATGTCAATGATGATTGGTGGCGGTGGGGACGAGGTACTGTGACTTCCTCAGAGGAGAGAGTTAACTTGGCATATAAGTTAGCTGAGATCCAACTCTCATTGATCTATGACTACTTGTACACCAAGTTTGGAAGCCTCGATGGTGTGTTGCACCGGCTCACCATCCTTGTCCTAAACTCTACAGCTCTGGCCCTGTTTGTTGTTCATCATAAGGGAGGGAAGAGGCGATCAGAAGCTGTCAAGTCCAACTCTGGTGTAGCTGATGTTGCCATCTCTTACATATTGCTTGTGGGTGCCGTGGCGTTGGAGATATCCTCTATACTGATCTGGCTCATAACATCATATTGGCCATACAAGGTATTCCCAAGAGGAGACCATAGTCCAAGAATTGTGGTTAGCATCCTCAAGCGCCTCCGCCCAGCACAGGGAAGCAACAGATTGGAATGGTCAGGTAAGCTGCAGCAGTACAACTTGACCGATGAAATCATCCAAGAGGAGAAGGCGAGAAAGGAATATGGATGGTTGAAATGGATAATGTGGCATATGGGCATCAAGCAACAAGACGACGCCACAACCAAACATGTTGCCATCTCCCCAGAGGTAAAGAAGGTGTTCCTTGATAAACTACGTGAGAATTACGGGAGGTTGAACTTGGCCAGCTTCCGTTCCGAGTGGGCAACTTCTTCCTCCTCTAGGTTTGGTGCAGCTCAACAGGAAGTCAGAGGCATCTTGGAAGGCATGGATCTTGTATCAAGTGCCTTTCTTTGGCACTTTGTGACGGACATATGCCTACTGCGGGACGAGACGCCCTCTAAGCTTAGAACCTGCAGCCAGCACCTGTCCAATTACATCATGCACCTGGTCTACAAGTGCGACTTGATGGTTGATGCTGAGGGGTGTTCATTATTTGAAGACTATATACGGTTGATGGGAAAATTTTGCAAAGATGCCAACTATGATAAGAGGGACCTCCTCCTGAGATACCGCAGTGACAGATTCTCTCATGATCCAGTCCGTCCAGCAGTTGGGAAAGCTGCTAAGGTGGCCTTTCTACTTAACAGTGAAGCAGCGGCTGCTGATCAGTGGGAGATGATCGCAATGGTATGGTTGGAAATGCTCTGCTACATCGCAATGAACTGTGATCACGGGTTCCACGCCAAGCAGCTGAGCGCTGGAGGGGAGTTCCTCACTCATGCCAAGATGATCATGTTTCAACTGGTTGTTCCCGATGAGCAGCTAATGAGGATGTAACATAAAAACACAACTACTGGGTTCATCTGCAAAGTTACTTTCTTATGGTTGTGATTTTCTAACCATTAGCAAGAAATTGTAGAGCTAATACCTCGTGTGTGGTCTGAGAGCTTGGGGATTGTCTTTTTTTTATGGCAACTGGCAGAGGTTCTACTGTAACATCCCCAGTTTAGTAATTACTGTAGTTACTAGGGGTTGTAATGTGCATCATGTTCACTGCCTATCATCATTTGTTTAATTGTGAAAATGAGGATAATTTGAAACCTTGAAAAATCAATGCGCTACTATATGTCCTTGAAAAATCATGAAATATTTATGTTAATCACCATCTAATTCCTCTGATTTCATTGCCATTCTTCCTAGAGTTGTTTATTCTCATCTCATGGGCCATCTGGACGTGAAGAAATGATTTGACCTTTGAAGGAGTTCAAGCTAGCTTCTGCAGATGCATAAAGAATTTGAAGGTCTGGGCCTTGAAATTACAAGGTAGCTTCTCATCTTGGTCCTCTTTAGAACAAAGAGAAAGAAATATATCTCCTTACCGGTCTGGGCCTCGGTGTTTCAGGGACTCGTTTCCTTATTCTGTTTCATTTTTCTATTTTCTGTACAGATGTACAAACTATTATTTGGAAATTTAAAATCTGCAAAGTAGGAAGTTCCTACTATTTTGTGTCAAAAAGAAAAAAGAAATTGACTGCTTCTGGCCATCTTTTTTACTGATATGACTTTGTTAGGAGTAAGCACATTGTGTTAGGAGTCTGGTTGTAACCGAACTGTTGAAGTATAAAACAGTTTCGGAAGTATCGTGTGCGTCTAGGAATCGATCAGATAAGGAGATAGGAGAGTTTAAACCTGCTTATCAGGGTCACGTCGTGTTGGGCAAGTACGTGTGCCGTGTTGGACGTGAATTCGTTGTAAACCCCTATATAAAGCAAAGAATAGGAAGGAGGGCGATTGAGCCATCGTTGAATATCTTCTTCTGTAGTTTTTCCTCTCGTGAGTTCGTGTGCAGGTCGCCTACATACAGCAGGAAGCTGATTGATTTGCTCTAACAATTGGCATCAGAGCCTTGCTAGATCCTCGATCACGAGAGAGCAATGGGCGACGACGATAGCAAGACCAAGCATTTTGCGATGGGAGGCAGTTCGGCGGTGAAGAAAGAAACCTTACCCCCGACGACCTTCCCGCGGCTAGAGGGAGAGGACTATGCTATGTGGGCGATCAAGATGGAGTGCGCCATGGAGGCTCACGAAATCTGGGATGCGATCGATCCTGGAGGCGATGCATATAAGAAGGGAGGTACAGAATACAAGAAGGATCGGCAGGCCATGTCTGCGATCTACTCTGTCATCCCCAATGATGTAGCACGTCATGTATCCGGGAAGAATACAGCAGCAGAAGCCTGGGAGGTGATCAAGGAACTTCACCAAGGGCACAACCGTGTTCGTGAGGCTCGTCTACAATCTCTGTTGAGGGATTATGAAAGTCTGAAGATGGATGAAAGTGAATCCGTGGATAAATTTGCCATGAGGGTGGTTGAGATCACCAGCTCCATCAAGGACCTTGGAGAGACTTTGACAGATATCGCGATTGTACGTCGCTTCCTCCGTGCTGCAGCACCACGATTCATGCAGATTGTCACCTCAATCGAACAGTGCGTGGACCTGAAGACCTTGTCGGTCGCAGAACTCGTCGGGAGATTCAAAGCCCATGATGAGAGGATCAGGTTGAACTTCGGGGATCCGAAGGAAAGTGAAAATTTGTTCCTGACCAAGACGCAGTGGATGGAACTGTCAAACAACAAGAAAAACAAGGGGACAGGAGCAAGCGGCAGTGGCAAGAAGGAATATCGGCTTAACCCGAAGAAATCAGAAGAAGAGGTTGAGGCCCCAGCCAAACCAAAGTTTGATCGGAAGAAAATTAAGTGCCATAACTGTGGAATTTTTGGACACTTTAAATCTGAATGTCGCAAGCCACCAAAGAAGGAAAAAGCTTTCCTAGCAAAGGGAGGTGATGATCAGCCTGAGATGCTGATGGTAGAGCTATGCGAGCTCATGGAAGATGAGCAGATTGAAGAACGTCCAAAGCACACGCTCGTGCCTAAAGAGGTTCAGGAAGAGAAAATACAGAGAAAGCTCAATGAATATGTGACACTTGTAGATGATAAAGTGCATCTGCAGCAGAAGGAAAAGGTTGAAGCTGGTGGGAATGTCTGGTACTTGGACTCAGGAGCGAGTAATCACATGACCGGCGATACTGATCAATTTTCTGAGTTGAATACTTCAGGTGGAGGCACTGTAAAATTTGGAGATGCCTCGACCGTGCAGATTTCTGGTCGCGGAACCGTGTTATTTGAGACACGAAAGGGAGAACACAAGGTGCTGACGGATGTGTATTTCATCCCGAGACTGAAGAGTAGCATTATAAGTCTCGGCCAACTCGAAGAGCGCGGTTGCAAGATCGTCATTGAGGATGGCATGATGTTGGTGTTTGACCGTCAGCGTACACTGCTCGCACGGGTGAAGCGCTCAAGGAATCGCCTCTACATACTGAACCTTGATCGTGCCGACCCAGTTTGTTTGCTCGCTGGTATGCAGGAGGATGGGAGATGGCATGCACGCTATGGTCATCTGAATTTCCGAGCGTTGCGTACACTAGGGCAGAAGGAGATGGTGCATGGTCTACCAAGAATTGAGCATGTCGAGCAGCTTTGTGATGGTTGTCTTGTTGGGAAACAGAAGCGTAACCCGTTCCCCTATGAAGCAAATTTCAGAGCAAGCAAGGTTATGGACTTGATGCATGGTGATTTGTGTGGACCAATCACACCTGCTACCCCAGCTGGTAATCGATATTTTTTGCTCATTGTCGATGACTATAGCAGGTTCATGTGGATCGTGTTGTTGAAGACCAAAGATCAGGCTTTTGAAGCATTTAAAAAGGTCAAGGTTGCAGCCGAAGTAGAAGCTGAAGCAAAGTTGAAAGCTCTCAGAACGGATAGAGGTGGTGAGTTCAGATCCAAGAGGTTCAATGCCTATTGTGAAGAACATGGCATTAGAAGGTATTTGACGGCTCCCTACACACCGCAGCAAAACGGCGTGGTAGAGAGAAGAAACCAAACGGTTGTAGCTATGGCACGGAGCATGTTAAAGAGTAAAAATATGCCCGGAAGATTTTGGGGGGAGGCTGTTACCACAGCAGTCTATTTGCTCAATCGAGCGCCCACCAAAAGTGTGATCGGAAAGACTCCGTACGAAGCATGGTGCGGGAGGAAACCTACTGTGGAACACTTGCGCACATTCGGTTGTGTAGCTCATGTAAAAACAGTAGGAGGTCACATTGGAAAGCTAGAAGACCGCAGCACACCGATTGTGTTGCTTGGATATGAGCCTGGATCAAAAGCATACCGAGTATATGACCCTCGTACAAGGATGCTAAGAGTAACTCGAGATGTTGTCTTTGAAGAAGCAAAAGCATGGAATTGGGATTCTGCAACTGAACCAGCTCCGCATTCTTCAGGTGATATATTTAAGGTGTTTTATGATCACCATGATGCAGGTCACGATGAGCACAATCATGACCATGGGGACAAAGGGGAAGTACCGAGCACGCCCGTTGTACAAGGCGGTGCTCCGGAGTTTGTGGATTTAGGCTCACCAACAACCCCTTCATCATTCATTGAGAGCGGCAGCAAAAGCCCCAGCGCAGCTGCCATGGCAACAGAAAATGCTGCAATGGCAGGACATCCACATGAGGCTACAGATATGACAGAACAAGGTGATGCAGAAGCAGCAAGCGAACCTCCTCGAGGACCGCCAACTCCAGTTCGGCTGCGCTTAATCGATGACATTTATGAAGCCACGAATCCACCAGCAACCAGGGGAAGAGGACGCAACAGAGGTCAGGTTGCGAGTAGAAGAAGTTCATCTGCAAGTTTAAGAGAAGAAATTGCAGAGCTCTATTTTCTAGGTGCAGAGGAACCTGTATCATTTGAAGAAGCAAACCAGGAAGAAACTTGGAGGAAAGCAATGACAGAGGAGATGGACTCGATCATTGATAACAAGACTTGGTCCTTAACCAATCTTCCTGAAGGACACCGAGCTATAGGTCTGAAGTGGGTATTTAAAGAAAAGAAAAATTCAGAGGGATCGGTGATCAAGAACAAGGCTCGCCTTGTCGCGAAAGGATTTGTACAGCAGCAAGGAGTGGACTTTGATGAGGTTTTTGCCCCAGTTGCGAGGATGGAATCTGTCCGGCTGCTAATTGCAATTGCAGCTCAGAAAGCGTGGAAGCTACATCATATGGATGTCAAGTCGGCATTTTTGAATGGTGTGTTAGAGGAGGAAGTTTATGTAAAACAACCTCCAGGTTTCATCAAGGTGGGTAGTGAAGAAAAGGTGTTGAGACTCCACAAAGCTCTGTATGGTTTACATCAAGCTCCGAGAGCGTGGAACATTAAATTAAATGACACGCTGATATCTCTCGGATTTGAGAGGAGTCCATTTGAGCATGCTATGTACAAAAGGGGGAAAGAAAAATCTCGCCTAATAGTTGGAGTATACGTGGATGACCTACTGATAACAGGAGAGGATGAGCAAGAATTGGCAAGGTTCAAACAGCAGATGAAGGACTTATTTAAGATGTCCGACCTGCGTTTATTGAGCTACTATCTAGGCATAGAAGTGCATCAAAAACCAGGGAGTATAACGCTATGTCAGGAGGCATACGCGAGAAAGATCCTAGAGATCAGGCATGACAGATTGCAATTCTGCTCAAACTCCTATGGAAGTTCGTCTCAAGCTGAGTAAGAGAAGTGAAGCCCCTGAAGTTGACTCAACAAAGTACCGTAGTATCGTGGGAAGTTTACGGTACCTCGTACATACAAGGCCTGATTTGGCATATCCAGTGGGCATTGTGAGTCGCTTTATGGAGGCCCCGACATCTGAACATCTGGCTGCAGTAAAACACATATTGCGCTATGTGAAAGGAACACTCAATTTTGGGTGTAGCTATGTCAAGAAGAAAGGTGCAAAAGATGAGCAGCTCCATGGTTACAGTGATAGTGACATGGCGGGAGACGTGGACGATCGGAAGAGCACATCCGGCGTTGCATTTTTCTTTGGACCAAACTTGGTCAGTTGGCTCTCACATAAGCAGAAGGTTGTAGCTCTTTCTTCTTGTGAGGCTGAATATATAGCAGCAGCGACAGCTGCGTGTCAGGGAGTTTGGCTTGGACGACTACTTGGTGATCTCCTAGACCAAGAATCAGAGAAGGTGCTATTGAAGATCGACAACAAATCTGCAATTTCCTTGTGCAAGAACCCTGTTCATCATGATAGAAGCAAGCATATAGATACAAGGTATCATTACATAAGGGACTGTGTGGAGGAAGGAAAGGTGGAAGTCGATCATGTATGCACTGAAGATCAGCTAGCTGACATCTTGACTAAATCTCTTGGAAAACAGAAAATTTTTGGAGATGAGGAAGAGAATTGGAGTGGCAGCTGTGAAATGATAACACAACATGCTTAGGGGGGTAAATGTTAGGAGTAAGCACATTGTGTTAGGAGTCTGGTTGTAACCGAACTGTTGAAGTATAAAACAGTTTCGGAAGTATCGTGTGCATCTAGGAATCGATCGGATAAGGAGATAGGAGAGTTTAAACCTGCTTATCAGGGTCACGTCGTGTTGGGGAAGTACGTGTGCCGTGTTGGACGTGAATTCGTTGTAAACCCCTATATAAAGCAAAGAATAGGAAGGAGGGCGATTGAGCCATCGTTGAATATCTTCTTCTGTAGTTTTTCCTCTCGTGAGTTCGTGTGCAGGTCGCCTACATACAGCAGGAAGCTGATTGATTTGCTCTAACAGACTTAGCATGGGCATCAATTGTCCAGGCCGACTCAATAAGAGGCAAAGAGGTTCATCGAAATTCTGATTAGAACTTGTGGGTTCAAGTTGTGTGCACAGCACCTTGCTTTTTATTTCTACTTATGTGCTTTCTTATTTGTTTATATCTCCCTATTTTGGTTTCTTTTTTTCTTTTTTTATTTAGTTTGATGATGTGGTAATGTTCTTTTTTCTCATTTTGGGTTTGATTTTATTTACTTACCCCGTCCGATCCATATTAATTGTTGCTGATTAATATGGATTGGAGGGAGTGTTTCTTTTCTGTTTTCTATCTTTTTTTTTCGCTTTTTCTTTTCCTTCCTTTTCACCTATATGTGCTTTTCGGTGTTTTAGTGTTTTTTTTT